>NC_068982.1:191505823-191516432 GCF_001194135.2 Octopus bimaculoides | reverse complement strand
AAGGCGGAAAGCTGGCAGAATCGTTAGTAATTTTCGTTATAAATCGATAAATAAAGAGTTATTAATAATTAAAGTTTGAAAATTTTGGTAATTTTAGCCAATCGTAAGTCACAGACACATTCATGGCTGTTCCGATAGTAAGAAGCGGAACATGAGAACTCAGCGTGCCTGTTGCCATTGTAACAAGCGAATCTAAACAGTCTTTTATTTACGAGGAAGCTCGTTTTCACAAATTTGATGCTGTCTTCTGTGTTCTGTGTGATTATGGCAGCAAGCTCCAGTAACTTCGCTTCTATTATGGAAACACTGAAAACAGAAGAGGATATTTTAAAACTGATAACTGTAAGTTAAATGTTTGTTTTTTAAGCATATTTAGTTTGTAATTAAACATATTTAAATTGTTTATTTAATGTTTGTTTCTTTTTATCATTGAGCTTTGAGGTGGTTGTGAGGTGTGCTAAAAATAACAGTTAAATATGATTTATTTATGTCAGAGGTTCTCAAACTTTTTGGGCCCCCCCTCATGGTCACATAATACCCTCAGCGCCTCCTCTCCTGTTGTGCGTATGCTCACATGTCCGAGATAGGAAGCTGTACGCTAGGGAGAGAGAGCACTGTGGTTCACGCAGTGCCGACCCTGGTGTGCTGGTGAAAGGTAGTGTTTCTTTTTGACTCCGTATGTGTTGTGCTTAAAAACATGTTTATATTCTTGAATGTGATAAAGTGTAGAATTGGATTATTATCCTGCTTCCAGCTTCAGTGTTGCTGCCAGCATTTGAAAAATAGGGCAGATTTTCCCCCTTTATTTTGTGATTTTGGGGTGATTTTTGAAAAGCTAGGGTGAATTCGCGATAGTGTCAGTGAACAAATTAAACACACTGCCTGACAGTGGCTAAAACACACAACCGATCAAGTTTATGTATAAATATTACTTTTATATGTTTGTTTCCTTTTACACAATATTAAAACAATGGCTAAAAGTTTTCTGAAGCAGCACCCCTCCTCCCCACTAATTTTATCTATGAGCCACCACTGACAGACAGAGGAAGAGAGACGGACGGACGGACAGACAGAGAGACAGGCAGTTGATTACACACAAATGTATATTTAGGTGATGCAGAATCCAGTGTACTTTAATATTGACAGCTGATTTAGAGCAAAGCAGTTATTTTTAATATTGCTTTCGAAATATCAGTGCAACAGATTGATCAGAGTCCAATCAAATCGATTCAGTATATTTAGTGGTCCCTGTTATTGATCTGATAGGGAATAAGAAATTGAGAGTGAAAAAGGGAGATAACTACTTATACATTCAGTGATTCTGTCAAAAATCAGGAGAAAGCTGTGTCGTAGTTATGTCCCTTGTCCAATCTCGCTGAACCGAAAGATTTGGTGCGAAAAGACATAACTTATGAAAATAAAAGGAAAAAAAGGTGAGAGGTGAGTTCAGTGTTAAATAACGGAAATAGAGGCCTGTCTACTCCATTTAATTAGATATCACTCCAGTAAAAACTAGGGTTCTCTTTTTAAAGGAAGATCGTTAAATGAGACCTTCATTGTTTAAATTTCATTGAGATTTACATTCAATCAATGTGATCGATAAAGCACTGATCGAATGCAAATATCTTACTCTTCTGTTACAATTCCATCCTCATGTTGGATGTATTATATAAATATTAAACCCACCTCAGTACTTTATTTTATCGACCCTGGAAGAATGAAAGACAAAGTCGACCTCAGCGGGATTTGAACTCAGAACAGAATATAAAATGTCGACTAAATTGATTCCCGTCATCCCCTAATATTTGAAGTAAAGGAATGAGGTAGTCGGTAGAGCACCCAACTAAATGTCGTGTGCTATTCAGTAAAATTCTGAGTTAAAATTCCCACTGTGCGTTGCTTGTCCTGTCATTGAATGGACTTTCTCTGAAAATATCTGGATCATGGCTGAATATGTTTAGTAGCCAATGTTAAGTGACAGACTGGTGGAATCGGTGGAGCGCCCAACTATTATGTTACTGTATTCAAGTTATATTCCTTATTGAGTGTTCAATCAGACTTCTACAACCTTTTTAATTGATAAAATTATCTCTCATTTGTCTTTTATTCAATCTTAACCAAGAAATCTTGTGATCAAAAGGAGTTTCTCTCATCACCAGCTCCTCTTATTTTCAGACATTATGTACCTGGAACGGTATCATTTAATATATTCTTCTCTTTGTTATGACAGAGGGAGTGATTTGAAGGAGATTTGGTTGCTATTTCTAGCAAATCTGGCAACATCATAAAAGATCCCACAGCCACCATTAGTCCAAATCACAAGGTACCAGTAATTAACTGATATCAATTAAATCACATCTCTTTACAATAATTTCTAGCCTTGTCTCTAAGATGAATGTCTCTTTCTGTTCTGGTTTCAAATCTCACCAAGGATAACTTCGATTTTCTTAGGTCCATAAAGTAGCCACTAGGTGGCAGCCTTGTGCTTCTTATTAGGACTTGACATTAAACCAAACTAAGATGGTGAGCTGGAAGAATCGTTAGCACGTTGGCCAAAATATTTGGCAGCATTTCATTCGGAGTTCAAATTCCACTGAGGTTGAGCTTTCCTTCTTTAGAGGTCAATAAAATAAGTACCAGTTGAGTGCTGGGGTCAATGTAACTGACTTGCCCCCTCCCCAAAATTGCTGGCCTTGTGCCCAAATTTGAAACTAATATTAAATCAAACTCCTACAGGTCAGTGATGAGCTCTTGGTAGCCATGTTTCAAATTCCACTGAAACAATTTCACTAAACTGGACCAGAATGGATTTAGTCTACTCTATCAGCTAAGGACTCGGAACACAAAGAGGTGGAACAAATACCACAAGATATCTTGTCTGATGTTGTTACAACTGTGTCAGTTCACGGTCATGGTCTGGTACCTGGCTTTATTGACACTCCCCCCCCCTCCTGAGGGGATTAAGGTTAAAATTGACCTCAGTTGAGTTTGAAGTCAGAACGTAAAGAACTGGAAAACTCCTGCTCTAACCAAGCTGCCAATTCACTGCCATTGCTGGCATGATGCCATCCCACTTTATCCAGGGTGGCTCCAGAGAGGGATCTGGTCAAATACCTTGTGGTAACCTGTTACATCATTTTAAGTTATGAGTTCAAATCTGGATAAGGTCAGTTTTACCTTTTGTCCTTCTGGGATCAAAGTAACAATAATTTACTTGAAATCAATTCTATTGGCTTTTTATCCGCCATTTTGTCTGGAGTTTTTCCCTGAAGTCAAAGTAAGAAATCAGTTTTAAAAACTATTGTCTTTGCTTGATACGTGTTTGGGATAAGATGAGGTGACATGGCATTCATGCCTTTCCCATAAATATTAGGAACTAGGAATTGAAACTGGTCTGCTGGTTCAGCTAGAAATGTGATTCCTTGATGTCTGCGATTCTGGCTTTAATCAATAATGAATGTCAGAGGTGAAATAATATTCATTAATATAACTGAATAACACTCCCGTCTCAGTAGTTCACTGGTATTTATTTTATCCACTCGAAAGAATGTGAAGTAAAGTGAATTGAACCTCACCGAGATCAGCCTTAAAAAGGGGTGGGGGCGTTTCTGCCACTGGAAGTTCAAATATATTTTAGAACTCTGCAAATAATAATAATAATAATAATAATAATAATGATGATGATGATGATGATGATGATGATGATGATGATGATGATGATGATGGTAATAATAATAATGATGATGATGATGATGATGATGATGATGATGATGATGATGATGATGATGATGATAATAATAATAATAAGAAGAAGAAGAAGAAGAAGAAGAAGAAGAATACTCCCTCATTTCTAGGGCAAGGATAACAAGATTATACCTACTTAGAAAGGAAGGTGGAGGAGGATTAATATCAGTGGAAAACTGCATGGAGTTAGCTAGAATAGATATAGACTCCTATGTCGGTAATAGTGAAGAAAGTTCATTAAAAGCTGCTAGAGTCACAGCAAGACATAGAGAAACCAAAACACCCAACAAACTTAAAAACCAGAAAACAGAACAGAAATTATGTGACTGGCAGGAGAAAGCGTTGCATGGTAGATTCTTAAAGATAGTTTCAGCAAATAGTTGTAGTGAGACATGGTTATGGCTGCAGAAGGGAAAGCTGAAGAGAGAGACAGAAAATTTGTTAGTAGCTGCACAAGATCAAGCATTAAGGACTTATTGAATAAAAGCCAAAAGAGATTATGCAAATCAAAAGAGGAAAGCATTACTCATATAGTAAGTGAATGTAGCATGCTGGCATGGGGCGGACCACCCCTACCACCCCCACTAGCTATGCTAGTGATTCCCCTTTGACCCATGAATAGTCAAGAAGGAAGGTGAAAGGATAGATAGATAGATACAACCCTCTTAAGTATGAAATAGCCCAGCTATGGAAAATGAAGAAGGTGAAGAGAGGGTCAATTATTGTTGGGTCTTTGGGAACAGATTCAGAAGATGTCAAGAGGTATATCAAGGAAACTGGAATAGAGTGTCCAGTGGGATGGTTACAAAAGGTTTGTCTCCTTGGCACGGCCAGAATAATCAGGAAAGTATTAGATAGCTGAAAAAAATGGATAGCATGGTACCATAGGCTGGAAGTAGTAAGCCCGCTATGCATGCAAGACTCCAGGAGTTCCAACAAAACCTGAGATAAAGAGAAATAACAATAATAATAATAATAATTCTTTCTGCTATAGGCACAAGGCCTCAAAGTTTGGGAAAGGGTAAATTGATTAGCTCAACTCCAATATCCAACTGGTATATATTTTATTGATTCTGAAAGGATGAAAGACTAAGTTGACCTTGATGCAATTTCAATTCAGAACATTAAGATGAACGAAATGCCGCTAAGCATTTTGTCTGGTGCTAATGTTTGTGCTAGCTTGCTGCCTTTGTAGTAATAAAAGGCGTTGCTTCAATTATTGGTCTACAGAGAGCGTCAGTGTGAGGAGACGACACGTCGTTCACCTTTTCCAGCCTAAGTCTCTTTATCTATGTCATGCAGGAGGGTTGTGTGGGGGGATGATGTTGTCTACCAATACTGAAGGACTGAATGATAATAATAATAATAATAATAATAATGTACTGATTCTCTGGGACTTCCCCGTACATACCGACAAGACTATAAAAGCTAATAAACCAGATATTATTATAAAAGATCAGACAAAGAAGACGTGTTTATTAATTGACATGAGTATTCCCTGTGATCATAATATAGCAGCGAAAGAATTTGACAAGATCAGTAAATATAAAGACTTGCTAATAGAAATTGAAAAAATGTGGCACCTCAAGGCGACTACCATACCAGTGATTGTAGGATCTCTAGGAATGATAAAAAAAGGTACTGAAACCTATTTGAAAATGATATTAGGCCTACCATCCTTACAGGAAGTGCGAAAAATCGTGTTAACTGGAACGACTCATGTACTGAGAAGAGCATTACCGCTGTGAAAACAACATCCATTCATGAATTTATTTATGTATTAATTCTTTTTAAATACATATTTTACCTGTGAATTTGCGTGTGTAAACTGGGAATGCATACAATGAGCTTCTCTGCCCTAAGTGTATGGAAAACACTCGGCGAGAAATGGGAGAAAATTTGAAGAAAGAAGGAAAAAAAAACAACATAATAATAATAATAATAATAATAATAACAACAACAATAAATTAATAAGTTGAGGAATTTTATTTCTTTGTTGTCTGCAGAAATAACGACTGAGACAAGTGAACGGTTTCCACTTGTTTTCTCATTTCGCAGAGAATTTCAAGACTGTTTAGAACAAGCCCCATGCTTACATTCAGATCCCCCCCTCTCTCTCACTGCAATTATAAGCATCGTCGACGACCTTCGTTTTAAAAATCAACTCGAAAATGTTTAATGTCGCCGTTTGGTGACATTTTAAATCTGGACAATTCCTCCATCAGTTTCGACATTATTGTTGTTGTTGTTATTGTGTTCATTGTTGCTTTTTGCTGCTGTTGCTGCTGCAGCTGTTGTTGCTGCAGTTGTTGTTGCTGTTTTACTCAACAATCTCACTCATCTCACTAAACACCACTTAAATCGTATCAATTATTGCAGAGGAATCAACTTCGATCTTTCTTTCTTTCTTTCTTTCTTTCTCATTATTCTTTGTATTTTATTTTGTTTTATTCTTTAAAGTAGCCGTTAACTTTAAAATATATTATAAAACACTGCGTAGTGAAAACGGTAACAACAACAACGACAACAACAATGGTTTCAACTTATGGCACGAGGCCAGCAATTTCGGGGAAGAAAAGTTCATTAATCTTTGTTTTTATGTCGTTTTAAAAGCAATTTGACTTTAAACAGAATAATCCAAATACTTTTCTATGGAGAATATATTTATTCGACTTTTACAGCTCGTGTGCCCCATCCCCCCACCACCACCACCACCACACAGTAAATGTTATTTAGGTAATATATACACTTACAACGGTGTCATTAATTAGGCAATGGTGGTGATATTGGTGGGGGTGTTGACGGTGATGATTGGTAGTATTGGTGTTAACAACAGGTGGTGGTGGCGGCGGTGGCGGTGGCGGTGGTGATGTGACTTCATTCACACCTTGTCACCGTAATTTGTTGAAATACACTGTATTCCGATTGGTCAAATGTAGCGGTGTTCTCTGATTGGTTGCCTCTAAACGCGCCTTTATCACCGCCTCACCTTTTTTTCCTTGTTGACATTTTGTCAATTTAGCGTCGGATCCGAATCGAGAGTCCGCTCTGACGGAATAATCTGCCTCCAGATCCACAATGGCTGATGCTACACACCTCGAGGATGTAGAAGATTTAGTGAAAGAAGCGAAAACAGCATTCCGAGATCGATTCCATAGCGATCCCGACGTGGCAGCTTGTGCGCCGGGTCGTGTTAACCTGATCGGAGAACACACCGACTATAACAATGGATTTGTATTCCCAATGGTAGGTGTCTTGTAATTGGTGTCAGCCATCCTGTTAGTTATTTTTGTTTTTCCTAAGTAATTTTGATGGAAGCTTAAACGTCATGTCCTACCTTTTCTCCTCTCCTATTATGATTACGCACCTAGACATTTTGGGTACTACTAAAGCAGCGCGGACCCGAACGCGCAGTCGCGCGTCCGCGCAAGCTAGTCTTGAGTGGTCGATCCTGACCCTAACTCTATCCCTAACCCGCGTGTGCAAATGAATACGTGTTTAGAGTTAGGATCGACCACTCACGACTAGCTAGCGCGGACGCGCGACTGCGAGTTCGGGTCCGCGCTGCTTTAGTAGTACCGACATTTTGGCATAACTACAGGGTTTTACCCCCCAGACTTTGGGAGGTCATAACTTTCAGAAAAATGAATATTTTTTAATGAAATTCTGGGGGGTAAAACCCTGTAGTTATGCCCTTTGTGTAAAAAAATTATTTACTTTGTTTAGAAAAAAACCTCTTACATGCTTTGCGCATGACGCGCACTCGCGCTTGGTAGTCGTGGGATCGACTAGTCACGACTCGCTAGCGCGGATGCGCGTGTATGCGAGTGCGCGCACCGGGACCACTCTTCTTGTATAGTACGCCATTAAAATACTATTATGGATCCCTGATTTATTATTTTGTTGCGTGGACCCCAGAATATCTTATTTTAACCAATGGTCTAAATAGAAACATAGACCACTTTACACGTGGTTAGGGGTTTTGCTGATTTACCGCCGTGAAAATATTCTTTTCTACTCTGGGCACAAGGCCCGAAATTTTGGGGGAAGGGGCCAGTCGATTAGGGTACTATTCAAGAAGAGTAGAATAAAAGGAACCTCATCCCAGCACGAGAACAATAGAGTCTTGGGGCATAATTACAGTTTGATGCCCCATCTTAACTTTCTTTCCTCATAACTTAAAAAGCAAGAAGGTACTCTTTCGGAGATGGTCTCTTGAGAGTGAAAATGAAAATTGCTCTGCTTTAACTTTTACTCGACGATTTACAGAAAACCACTTGAAGATAAGGACGACTGAACTTTGCAACATATTCAAAAGGGAATCGTCTCAATAATTGACACCAAATTCCATGTGACATCAGAAAATCTTGACAACTGGAAGTTAATTCCTTGAAATTACGAATTACTATTATCTCTACAGACATTTGAGTTTTCGATGAGAAATTTCAATGAAATAAATTATGTTTCATTTTAATGACAGACTTTATCGCCGAACAATCTGAGAAAATGAAATGAAGTCACCAACGTGAAGGGCTCCACATGCTAGACATAGCAGCTAATTCAATCTCATAATTCTAAGACCATCTAATACAACAAATGGATAATGTAGTTCTAAAGAGATGATAGCTAAAAGAACAATGACGGGATGGCTATGGTTGGAACACTTTTCATCCTAGGTTTAGTCGATCCAGGCTGACGTGGACCTCAACAATAAATATTTCCTGTTTCGTTGCACTTTTTCCGGCTAACCTGCTAGAAATAGGAGCCAAATTTGCCTTAAATTGATCCTTTATATCACCTAGCAAATAGACGAGATGGTCACGGCTGGAATGAATTTTATTATGGATCTGATCGATCAAAACAGCAACGATCGATTTATGAATCAGCCTCTTTATTTGGATGCTCGACCTGCTATAAATAGCAGTCAAATCTTATTGTCTTAAGGAAACGGCAATGCAATGATAAATATAATCAAACGGTGATTGTCACGGCTAGAACGCTATTGATCGATCGAGATTAATTCAGGGCAAGACAGCAACGTTCGCTTTTCATCATGCTAAAGGTAACAGCCAACTGACCCTCAAATCACATTGTACCATCTTAAAAAAGGAAGGTCACAGATTGGAAAGCTGGGGATTTTCCTAAGGGTAAACAATAACAACAGGACTCAAAATATAATTACATAAGGCAGATAATCAAATCAAACAAAGCCACTCCAACCGTGACCATCCCAACACATTTTTTAAAGATGTCAGCATGTAATTTGAAAGATTTGGTTGCTATTTCTGGTAAGAAGTGCTACTAGGGGTTCCGTCACCAGGACCCCCTAAAGACAATTCAATAAAATTAATTAAATTGCCTTTTTTTTTACCTTTAAATTTCCAATCATCTTCATTCAACACCTGTTTTTCATTCGCCTGTCTTCTAAAAGGGATAAATTAATGACATACCTAAAAAAAAAATAATGTTTAATTCCTATTTTAACGTCATAGGTTATTTTCTTTATTGAATATTTCAAATGTTCAATCCTTTCCGTTCACCAATATTCATTTTTACTGCCAAATTAATTGTACCAGATACTCTGAGATTTATTATTTTAATAAAATAAAGGTGGGGGAAAAAACTGTGCAAGAGTTTAATTAGTGAATTAGTGGTCCTTTCAACAGTCTTAAAGCATGCAATGAACAAAATGAATTTGGTATAAATTCATCCTATTGTAAAATTGAAGAAAACCTTAAATCGAAGGACAGTTTCCAAATACGTTATGGTAAATAATCATATACGAAATATAGGTCAATTAATACATTAAAATTAAAATTAAAAATTTCACGCTGTATTACATAAACATTTATACACGAAAATACACAGATGCATGTACATAGTTATTTACATATTTAGACATATATAACACACACACACACATATATATATATATATACATATATACGTATAATTTTGTAAACAAACCCGAAGGCTTGATAAGTTACAGAGAAAAGTGACTACAAAAGTCTTTTATACAATATATATAATATATATATTGTCTTTAATTTTTAATTATGAAAATCTATGGAGAGATTTTATCACAGCCAATTACACAGCATCATGTCTTTCAACAATGTATATACATTTAGTATAATACACAGATAGCAATTTTAATTCAATGCTATTTCAAATGCATATACTAAGTTTTTTACAGGCAACAAGTTTCCACATCTTTTGGGATTGCTTAGATCTATTTTCTCTTATTAATGAATTTAGGCTGAAATTCTTTAATTTGTTGGTTAATTCTGCTATGCATAGTTTCAATTCCATGCTGCATCCACTGACGTCTCTGGCACCTTCCAGAAAGGCATCAATGTCATACAAACTTCTTTTTCCTCTCTATTTCTGTGATTCTTCGTCACTAAACCCCAAGCAATGTTTTCTAGTCAGTAATCTTGAACAATAGCATCCTATTTTCAATGATACAAAAATACTTCTCACTGAGTACTGTGTTCTGTCATCTATATATATAAAAATGAGAATGTGTGTCTGTCTGTCTGTGTTTCATTCAAATTTTACACATGCCTTACTTAGGGTTCCAGTTGTGTTTTAGTCAAAAAAAATTATTAACTTCTTGCAGAGTTCGAGCACACGGCAACATAATATCTCCTCCACTATTTAAGTATTACGTGTCAAAAGTGAAACAAAAACACTCATGTCAAATACTTTCACTTTAAAAATGAAACTATTCCACTAACTGAAACAATCACATTTCGATACTGTAGTGACAGATACTTTCACAGAGAGAGAAAGAGAGAGACAGAAAGAAAGAGAGAGAGAGAGAGAGAGAGATGTATATGTATACATATACATGTATATGTAC
>NC_068982.1:191487204-191505162 GCF_001194135.2 Octopus bimaculoides | reverse complement strand
TGGCTGCTCAAGAGTGGGCAGCAACAAAAAAACCTATTTGTATATGCTCCACAAGGGAAAACAAGGAACATAGTTTACAATGAGGTGTTATAATCACAACAGCAAGAAAGTATGTACATGATCACCTTCTTTTACGAAACTTCATTGATTTTCATATATTTATATTGATATACATATATATACGTGTGCTTGGGTGCGTGTGTGTATATACATCTCTATATATAAAGATGATGCGTAGTCTAGACGGCGTTTTTAGATTTCATTATTCTCTTTAACCCGGGCAACGCCGGGTATTTCTGCTAGTTGTCTCTATTTTAGAGATTTGCTGGCCCTTAAAAGACTTTAATTTACTATAAAGTACACATGGGAGTTTAGGGAGTGGGGTTCAAATACTGGCTTTAAAAACTCTCTTTCCTATAAGGGACTTTTTCTTTCACTTGTTTCAGTCATTAGACTGCGGCCATGCTGGAGCACCACTTTTAAGAATTTTTAGTCAAGCAAATCAATCCCAGTCCTTATTTTTTTTAAAGCCTGGTACTTATTCTATTGGATCCTTGCTAAACTGCCAAGTCATAGGAGATATAAACACATAAGCAGTGGTGTGGGGTTCAAGCACAGACACAAAGATGCACACATATACGATGGGCTTCTTTCAGTTTCTATCTACCAAATCATTCACAAGGCTTTGTCAGCCCAAGTCTATAGTAGAAGACACTTGCTCAAAGTGTCATGAAGTGGGACTGAACCCAGAACCATGTGGTTGAGAATCAGAGTTCTTACTTCACAGCCATGCCTCATCATCATCACAACCATCATCATCGTTTAACGTCCGCTTTCCATGCTGGCATGGGTTGGACGGTTTGACTGAGGACTGGCAAGCCAGAAGGCTGCACCAGGCCCCAATCCGATCTGGCAGAGTTTCTACAACTGGATGCCCTTCCTAACGCCAACCACTCTGAGAGTGTTGTGGGTGCTTTTACATGCCACTGGCACAGGTGCCAGTCAAGCAGCACTGGCATTGGCCACGCTTGAATGGTGCTTTTATGTGTCACTGGTATGGGTGCCAGACAGGCAGCACTGATATTGACCACAACTATGGTTTCAATAGGTCTTTACAAGCACAGCATATCAGTCAACGATTGAAAGGTGCTTTTAAATAGACCAGTTAGTCAACACTGACATTGGCCACGACTATGATCTCACTTGGCTTGATGGGTCTCCTCATGCATGGCATATTTCCAAAGGTCTCAGTTGCTTGTCATTGCCCCCGTGAGGCCCAACGTTCAAAGGGCGTACTTCACCACCTTATCACATGACCATACCAGTGCACCACATCCGATACTTCTTATGTCCAACATTTCTCTCAGGGCGCTTACACCCTGTCGTGTGTGCACACTGACATTACACATCCAGCAGAACATACGAGCTTCATTTATATTTATTTTCTTAAATATTTTCATTATTTATATTTTTTTATTTTAAAAATATTTTCCTGCCTTTATTTCTAAATTGTTGCTGTTGTAGGCATTGCCGTTGGTGACGGTGGCAGTTGGGAAGAAGACGGAAAATTCTGTTTGTCGAGTGTTAACATTGTCACCGGAAGTAAATGAATGCAATTATGTGGAGTTTGCCATTGAGGACCTTCAACCAGGGACCCCAAAATGGGCCAACTATGTGAAGGGTGTTGTCCACTACTACAAAGGTAGCAACGGTTTTTGTTTCATCCTTTTTGTGTGGTCTGAGTTGAAATTGTTGTTGCTTAGCCCTAGGAATATCCTGATCACACTGACTTATGATCATCCCATTTGTTTATTTTCAGATATAGTCTATCTTGGAGTACATTAATTATCCAGTGTGCCTTGCTTTATTTTAGATGACAGGATGTGATATGGATGGTATTTGGCTGTCGTTTCTAGCATCCTGAGTGACCATGTAGGGGTTCAAGTTACTACCTGGTGCTTGCATGTACATGTGTATGTGTGTGGTATGCTCTGTAAGGTGGTTTGCATTAGGAAGAGCATCCAGCCATGGAAACCAGACCAAAACAGACCATGGAGCCTGGTATGGCTCTCCAACATTGCCAGCTCCTGTCAAACTGTCCAACCCATGCCAGCATGGAAAACAGGCATTAAATATATTGTTGAATTTTCTCAGTTTAGAATCACAAGAACGACGAAGTACTCAATACATAAAGTAGAGTAGAAATATTTGTTTGTCAAAGATATTGGGCCCAACACGACTGGGTTTTATTGTCTGGTTAACAAACAAATGTGAAGAGGCGCTTTTAGTTTTCTGAAGAGGTTGTTGATAGGAAGGGTCTCCAGCTGTGTTCAGCTGGAAAGGATCACATTGGGGAGGTGGTGGGGGAAGAGAACAGTAACTGAATAATAGTGGACATTCCTCTATGACCACCTGACCAATTTGTGCCAGGGTGGACGGTGGATGTAAAATGGTGGTGGTGGTGATATCTATAATTATATATTGTCAGTGCAGCTACTATAACATTAAGTTGCTTAGTGGTGGTCTTGGATGGATTGGTATGTAAACAGTCGAGTTGTTCTGCAATTATAATTAATCCTTGATGTAATTTTTTTCACAGGGAAACCGTGTCCCTTTGATGCGGTGATTGTGTCTTCAGTTCCATTTGGTGGAGGTTTGTCCAGTTCAGCCGCCCTTGAAGTGTCTGTCTATATGTTGCTCGACTTATTAACTGACAACAAAAGCAACAACAAAGATGAGAAAGCTCTCAGCTGCCAGAGTGCTGAAAATAATTTTGCTAATCTTCCCTGTGGGATTATGGATCAGCTAATCTCTTTCAAGGGACAGAGTGGTTACGCTTTATTAATTGATTGCAGGTGAGGAAGTCTTTGACAAACTTTGCTCATGCTTTTCTTGTTATGGTTATCTTAACAATTCCAATAATGGTGTCAAGTGTAGACGGTTCCATTATATGTCTGGGGAGGGGTGTGGTTGAATGGTTGGGACGTTGCACTCACGATTTTGCTAGGGTCGTTCCAGTACATGTAATGCTCTGGAGCTAAATTTCATGTTGATTCTGTCCACTCAGCTGTACATGGTAACCCTGTGTGTCGGGGTGTGCGACTGCTGAATGTGGAGAATGAATGGGAGGAGGAGAGCCTGCCAAATGTTGACCCAGTTAAGGGACCAGCTACCCGAATAGACACCTCCCTGGTAGATAAAGCAATTAAGGTTATAAACCAGGAAAAGCTGCCGGCCCATCAGGAATCACTGCTGAGATGCTTAAAACATCTGGTGGTGTGGGCTATGGCCTAGTCATACGTATTGTAAACCAGGGAGTTCATGATGGAGTCAAACCCATTGACTGGTGTAGCAGCACCATAGTCAACTGCTACAAAGGTAAAGGTGATGCTTTAGATAATAATAACTACAGGGGTATTAGTTATTTTTGTATTTTAGGGTCCACAGAAGAATGTGGAAAGGTTATTTGGTCTGCAGATGTTTAATTGGGGTTTAATTCTTTTATCTTTTATTTATTTCAATCAGACTGTGGCCATACTGGGGCACCACCATGAAGCATTTTAATAGAATGAATCAACCCCTGTGGGGTTTTTTTTAAGCCCAGTATTTATTCTATTGGTCTCTTAGGCCAAACTGCTAAGTTGCAGGGATGTAAACACACCAACACCAGTTGTCAAGGGGTGGCAGGGGCAAACACAGACATAAAGACACTCACACACACACACACACACACACACATATACAATAAGCTTCTTTCAGTTTCCATCTACCAAATCTACTCACAAGGCTTTCAGCAGCCTGATGCTATAGAAGACATTTGCCTGAGGTGCCACACAGTGGAGTTGAACCTGGAACCACGTAATTGGGAAGCAAATTGTTGATGTTATTTGAACATTATTTAGAAAATTTACCTTTTGTGTTTTGAGAAGGTAAAAGTTGAGGATTTTGTTGTTGTAAATATTTTTTATGGAGAATTCAGTTGCGGGTCTTTTGCATTCATATTCGTAATACTTTGGAGTTAAGCATAGACGCATGCCTCTACCTAGAAACGAATAAAATACACAAGTGTGGCGTGTTTATTTGTGTGTACGAAATATCCCAAAAGCATTGAAATTTCTTATAAAATTTCTTATCTTCCATAAAGATCGATGGAATCAGA
Source organism: Octopus bimaculoides (assembly GCF_001194135.2). NCBI lineage: Eukaryota > Metazoa > Mollusca > Cephalopoda > Octopoda > Octopodidae > Octopus > Octopus bimaculoides. The sequence goes on along the minus strand of NC_068982.1, from coordinate 191,501,003 downwards.
ATTGGTTGCCATGAAAGATCCTGAAACTGTTGTTTTGATTACCAATTCCAATGTAAAACATGAACTGACAGGAACGGAATATTCTTCTCGACGTGATCAGTGTAAACTTGCTGCAAAGCTTATGTCCAAAGACTCTCTAAGAGATGCCAAAATGGAAGATCTTGAAGGTAAATCAGTGTTGTGTGGCTGAAGCAGAAATTAACCTCAAATATTTTCTGCTCAATGTAATTCCATTTAATTATTTCATTAAATTAACAAATGCACATATAAATCATTCAAATTATTATTTTGTTAAATCAACATAAAAATATGTTCTTATTACCTCCCCTGCCACTCGTACCCACCATCAAAGTTACCCAACTTTTGTTTGTCTCTAAACCAACTCCCACACACCTCTCACCTCCGCCTCTCTCTCACCTCCATCTCTCTCTCACCTCCGTCTCTCTCTCTCTCTTTCAATTCTTCTCTCTCTTACCTCCGCCTCTCTCTCTCAATTCTTCTCTCCACACATAATCTCTTTTTCTCATCTGTTTACAGTTTTATTATACTTCACCTCTCACCCCCTCCCTTCCTTCCTCACCTTGCTCTCTCTCTCTCTCTCTCTCTCTCTAACTCATATTTCCCATTGACTCTACCCATATTTCACCTCCACTCCCCCTCTCACACTCTTCTAAACTTATCCCCTCACCCCTTTCTCCATATCCTCTCTCTCTGGTACTCACTTTATTGAACTTTGAGAGTACACTCTGACACTTCATCTTCTTTCCACCTACTCCCACCCACCCTTATATAAAACAGGGTAGCCATATCTATCCTCTAAACCTTCTCAACCAAGCTCTAAACATGATTTTATTCTTTTATGTTTCAGCCTTGAGGTTGTGGCCATGTTGGGGCATTGCCAATACACAAAATATCTTAATTTCTTTATACAATTGCAAATAATGTCTAATTGTAAAAGTACAGTAAGATTTTTTTTTATATCCATCAAATGGCTCTGGAGGTTCTCATCATCATCATCATCATCATCGTTTAACATCCGCTTTCCATGCTGGTATGGGTTGGACGGTTTGACTGAGGACTGGCAAGCCAGAAGGCTGCACCAGGCTCCAATCTGATCTGGCAAAGTTTCTACAGCTGGATGCCCTTCCTGTCACCAATCCTCGTCTCTTTCCAAACAAGGTAATACTTTCCCCATGGCCGGACATGTTTTCAAGGAAGATAAAAAATAAAGGGTGGCTATGTTCATATATAGCTACCCCATAATATGAGGACTGAGGAACACAAATGTACATACACACACACACACTGAAACGCATACAGTCACATGCACACAAACACACACATATGTATGTATCATGACGATGGGCTTCTACACAGTTTCTGCCTGCCAAATTCACTCATATGGCTTTGTCTGACCCAAGACTATACGAGAAGACACTAGCCCAAAGTGCTACACAGTGGAATTGAACTTGAAACCATGGGGTTTGGAAGCAGATGTAACTAACTTTATACAATTTATAAACCAATAAAAATAAAACAGAATTCTTCTCCTCCTCCTCCTCCTCCTCCTCCAACACTACCACCACCATCATCTTCATCATCATCGTCATCATGAAACTGCACTTGATTCAGAAGTAAAAATGTGTTTTTGTTTTGTTTTTTGTTTGTTTCAGCTTGTAAAGATAAACTGGACCAAGAAACGGTAAAACGGATACGCCATGTAATAACAGAAATTCGCAGAACCGAAGAAGCGGCCAAAGCTCTTTCTTCTGCAGACATGACCAAATTTGGTAAACTTATGGTTGACAGTCACATCTCTCTCAGGTCAGTTCTGTTTGTTTTTGTTTTAATGGCAGAGAAAACATTTTGAAAATTATCGAAAAGCAGTTAGGCATCAGTTCTGTAACATCCTATTAGTATGGTGTGAAAACATGGCTTAGTGGTCTGGGTATTTGGCTCAGGATTGTGCGGACGTGAGTTCGATTCCTGGCAGCACATTGTGTCCTTGAGCAAGACACTTTATTTCCCGCTGCTCCAGTCCACTCAGCTGGCAAAAATAAGTTGTACCTGTAATTCGATGGTGGCCAGCCTGATCGTATTCTGTGTCATGCTGAATTTCCCTGAGAATTACATTAAGGGTACATATGTCTGTGGAGTGCTCAGCCACTTGCACTTTCACAAGCAGGCTGTCCCGTGCTGATTGCATCAACTGGAATGATGTGTGGGTTAGCAGTGTCCACCACGGGTTCCAAGTGACATGTGACATGCGCACATAACCTACTGCAAGAGTAAAGTAGACAAAGTAGAGGGAGAGAGGAGAGTATGGAGACATTAAACTGTTGGAGCAGAAAAGGGGTTATTGCAAAACTGATTTGGGACCGGATTAATTGAGACAACATAGAATTTGGTTTTGACGCCCTGTTGCTTGTGAGACAACTTCAAAAGGAATCCAGTAAACTGCTGTCTCTAATCTTGGGTCTAGCAGGAGAAAGGGCTTTGACGAGGTCTCCTATACTTTGATTTCAAGGTCGCAAAGGAAACTAGGAGTAAATAAATGGCTTGTGAGGCTTTTACGGGCTACGAATGAAAATCTAGTGAATTAGTACCAGTCATATACTGAGAATACAGTGGATACAATCTACTGCCCTCGTACTCTCATTTCCGTTCTTGTGTCTGTAAGTCTTTCATTATAATTCCAAGAGTTGCCTCCCCTGTTTTAACTAATTAATTATTAATTTGATTAGTGTTTCTTTACTTTAATTGAAATTTCTCGTTCGTATGTCATGTTTAAATGCAGTCGAGTATGGTTTCCAAGGGAGAGCACTCTTTTCAACTAATTGTATGTAAAATTACTTCCCTTGTAATGTCTCTGGTCCTGTCTCTAAAATGTTTTTATAAAACAAATCCGGATGATTTAAAGAAACAAAAGACGGGGTTTATAGGATTACCAACGAATCTTAAGTTTTGGTTCAATGTTTATTTTCTTTATGTTGACGACATTTTTATTTTGGCGGGTCGGGGGAACAGGAGCGTCTCAATTCTGATTTTCTTTCCAATGGAACCTCTTGAAAGATGTTTCTTCTTACAAACAGGTCTTTTGTTGTTGTTGTTGTTGTTTGTTTAACCACAGGTCAGTCCTGATTGAGAGAACCTATGGTCAGAAGTATTCCAGCCGTGACCATCACTTCCTTTTCTTTTTGGCTCAATTGTTCACTCTTCAGAGAGAGATGTAGCTGCCGTTTCTTGCATGTTCTTCGACCACAAAGAGACTTCCATGTCAGCTCAAACGATTACTATTTCTGTTTAACCCTAGGCCTAACCGATTGGACAGGTTGATGGCATCGTTCCAACCATAACAGTCTCTATTGAAGCTCATTTCTCAATGTATCCTTTCTTTTTTAAGCAGGTAGATGTGGTTAGAGTAAGATTTGGCTGTTATTTCTTTAATATCGTGTGACCATGTTGTTGCTGTGGTCTGAAGTAAAAATAATGAAGATTCAATTTACTTACTTTCTGGAAAGGAAAAAGTTGATGATGTGATGTTCATGCTTTCCCAGGGTCATTAAGGTCGTTAAAGAGATGAAGATTTATTTAACTGACAACAGAAACACAATCCTACATTGAAGTCGGTTCAAACTTTGTCTGTTCAGACTTTAAACGCAGAAGTAGTGGAACACAAACCTAGCAAACCCACCTATGCTGGGATATCTCATGTTCATATTTGATAGCATCACCATCATCATCATTTCCGTTCATGAGTAAGACAGAGTTTATTAAGACAGAGTTTCTATGCCTTCCCCATGATCAGACATGTCTTCTTTTTGTAGAATATTAGAAGTGAATGACACTGCTTGTATAACAGTGAGACTCGTTTACAACAATCACATAATTTGAAGACAGATACCATCACACATGTTGGGTTTCTTTCAGATTCCATCTACCAAATTCACTCACAAGGTTTTGGTCAGCCTGGGGTCATTGTAGGAGGCGCAGTGTAACTGAACTCAAGACCTCAGGATTGGAAAGCAAGCTTCTTCACCATACAGCCATGTCTGCACCTTATGTGTTGGATAAATTGAACAAAAAAGATGCCTTAGTGAAGAAGGTTTGGTTGCTAAATTCCCTACATGAATTTATGAGGCATAGACCAAAGATGCACACATGCACATATGTATGCATGTAGCTGCACCTTATTCCCTTCACCCTTTGCTATCTCTTAAGTTTTAGGATTCCAGTGCAAACAAAAACACAAACCTTCTGTGTGGTTGCTTGATCTGCTAGAAATAGTAATGAAACCTTCCTCAAATGACACTTGGTCATGGCTAAAAGACCATTAAAAATGTGGTTACTGCAGGTTGACCTGGGGTTAAATAACAACACCCCCCCCGTCCCCCTTCTTATGCTAACCTTCATTCTCATAGATTCTGTGCTTTACTTTTAATTAACACTAATTATGATGCTAGCAATTATTATTTCTAGGCATTTAATGACCTTTTCCTAATTAGGTCAATTAGTTTTGCTGTTGTATCAGAGTATGGAGGAGGTGTCTGGTGGGGGTTGGAGGTTGAAAAAAAAGTAAATTTAGTTTCAGTTTTGTGTTAGAATTTGTGCAGTATTAGAAATGATAGAGGTTGCCTGTAGCAGCAGCAGCAACAGTAGTAGTAGTAGTAGTAGTAGTAGTAGTAGTAGTAGTAGTAGATGTTATTGTTATGGTAGCAGTAATATGGCTGTAGTGCTTTACCCTTATTACTCCACCCAGATCAACACTAAACTTAGCAACACAGTCTGTACCTCCTACTCCGCCACTACCTCCTCCTCCTCCTCCTCCTCCAACCCTCAAATAATATAAAAGTTCGTTATGTCATTTAATGACTCATATTTCCTGTTTTAATATTTTCATTAAGTCAAGTTGTTTTAATTGATTTACTGTCTTCTTCTTCTTTTCTTCCTTTTCTTCCTCTTTGTCACTTTTTTACTTATTTATTTTTATTCATTTATTATTATTAATATTATTATTATTATTATTATTATTATTTTTTTTTTTTACCTTCTTCCTTTTTCAGAGATGATTATGAAGTTTCCTGTCCTGAATTAGACCAACTTGTTAATGCTGCCTTACAAATGGATGGTGTGTACGGTTCACGGATGACTGGTGGCGGCTTTGGTGGTTGCACAGTGACGTTGGTAACCAAGAGTGCAGCTGCATCTGTCATGGAACACATCAGAGTCAGCATCCATTCTTCACTGCTTATTACTTTCTCTCTTTTCTTTTCTGCCTCGTTAACAGGAGGAGGGTGTTTATGTTCCTGTCTTGAGTCAGACATTTACCCCGCCCCATGGACAATAAACCCCTAAAGACGATTACCCCGGAGGACAACAGATGATGATTTAAAACTTCTTAATATATTGGAGAGCGGGTAAATTAACTAAGTGGGGTAATAGTGCTAGGGGGTAGTTGTCGTTGGGGGGAACTGTACTGATACAATCTATGTATACACACACACACACACACACACACACGTGAAGGTGCCCTGGTTGAGTGGTTTGGGTATTTGGATCATGATCATAAGGCTGTGAGTTCAATTCCTGGGGGTGCATTGCGTCCTTGAGCAAGACACTTTATTTCATGTAGTTGTAACCCTCGTGCCTGTAGCATGTAAAAAGCACCATCCGATCGTGGTCGATGCCAGCTCCTTTGGCCCCTGTGTCGGTGGCACGTAAAAAGCACCCACTACACTCTTGGAGTGCATTGGGAATGGCATCCAGCTGTAGAAACACTGCCAGATCAGATTAGAGCCTGGTGCAGCCTACTGACTTTCCAGACCCTAATCGAACCGTCCAACCCATGCCAGCATGGAAAACGGATGTTAAATGAATTTTCTTCAGGTCAAGTAGTCCATCATGCTCAAAAGTTCCCTGAATAAGGGATGTTTAAGAATGTTTTGACAGATGAATTATCCAAACTCCAAAGAATTCCTCTCAATACATGGCTATCATGCTCCCCCACTACTTCTGCTCATGATCAGAGATGCACATTTCCTCAGCCATCAAGGGACATGCTCAACTGGTTAAGGTCAAACAACTGACAAACAAATCTGTGGTATTGAGCAGAATATTTGCTGTAGGCCATTTTTTATACCAAGACAAAACAATGTACATCATGATAACACTTCCAATCAGTTAAGATCAGAAACCATGACAGCCACTGCCTGGTACTGCATCAGAGCATTTATGATTATTATTTGTGAGAATGCATAGCCTAGTGGTTAGGGTGTTGCACTCATGATCAGGAGATTGTGGTTTCAATTCCTAGACCACGTGGTGCATTGTGTTCTTGAGGAAAACGCTTCATTTCATGTTGTTCTACAATCACTTTGCCACTTGACACATAATGCACCATGCCCCTGTTAACGCTTTTGTTACCGGCTGAAACCGGTTGTGGCTCTGGTAATACAAATGTCTTGTTTTCATATAAGTTTTGAATTAAAATCTTCCTCCAAACCTTAGTCACAATTTATGTTCCTAACACTAGCTTAATGATTAATAAGTTATTTTACTAAATTCTTTGTTATATTTAAAATTAATTGAAAGAAACACAGAGCATCTCAACAGAAATGCAGTAACGAAAGGGTTTAGACAACGTTGATTTGATGGAAGGAGTGAGCTATACGATGTACTGTACGTGCACCTTTGATGAGCTGTAGTGCACCTGAGCACTATACACAATAATCTCATTATTATTTTATGATTTTCTTCCTGTTTTAAATATTTTGTAATGTTTTTTATCTTTTTATTTTTCAGAAAACCTACCAGGGTCAGCCTACGTTTTATGTATGTCCTCCGTCTGATGGTGCCCGTCAGTTGAAGTTATGACACATTTAAACTACAAAAACATTAAACACTTTGTCATTTTTTTTTTTGAAAAACTGTTATGTTTTTTAATGGGTTTTTTTTTTTGTAATCATTTTGAAGGTTAATCTGAAAATAAAATGGAATTAATTGGGTTTGTATAACTGAAACAGGTTAAATCTAATTTATATATTTTATAGTATTTAAAGAATTATGACTTTAATGATTGGGGTTGGCTTCAACAGAGCAGCCATAATCAGGGAATTTACCTACAATGGTTAGGATTTATTAATGCAAATAAGGGGCAGATAGCAGGATTTGTGTGAACTTGTCTATGGGACAAGTATTTTTTGATAAGGTTTAAACTTGGGCTGGATTTCTCCTTCAAAATGTTGATAAATTCAATAAAATCTTATGTGTTTAAACATTGAAGTACTCAATACTTACCTGAAGTGACATGTGTGGAAGCTGGTCTTTGTGGAGGAATTTATATTTTAGTAATGATGCTGTTGAATCTTTACCATGGCTACAATTCCATGAATGGATAATGGTTAATCTGAGGTGTCTCACACACAAACACACACACATGGATAGATACACATGCAGACACTTATAAGAATGGACATGGGCACACACACACACACACACACACTAATAAAAGTTAAATCCAATTGCAGATGATGCTGGTGTATATTTGAGACTAATAAATATACTGGTGGGTGTATCATGGTACTGACGAAACTATTGGATGTTGTTATACACGCTGGTCACAGTGCACTTCTTTGCCTTGTAGCTTTTGAATGCTGCTCTTCCACTGGGTGGGTAGCAGATTGACATTTCTCCTGGATAGAACGCTAGTCCACCACAGAGTGACTCACCTACAGCTGAGTGGACTGGAGCAATGTGAAATGAAGTGTTTGGCTTATAACCACAACGTGCAGCTGGTCTGGGAGTTGAACCCATGATCACAAGGTTATGAGTGCAACACCCTAACCACGGGGGCAAATGTAACTTATCAGGAAGTGATCATCATCATCATCATCATCATCATCTATGAAAATACAAAATATCTGAAATGATTGTGCAGTGCTTTGGGCAAGTGTTTTCAATTCTGGGCTGAGACTGACCAAAGCCTTGTGAGTGGATTCGGTTGATGGAGACTGGAAGAAGCCCATCATGTGTGTTGTGTGCTAGTTGTAAACAAGCTTCACCTTCATACAAGCAGTGTCATTCATCTCCATTATTGTATGAAAAATGTGTCTGGCCATGGAAGAAAATATTACCTTTGTTTGAAAGTAGGTGAGGGCCAGCAATTGGAAGGGCTTCCAGCCAAACAAAATTTGCTAGGATCAATTCTAATTGACACATAAAATCGTGGAGAATCAATGATGATTGATGATGTCCCAATAAAATATTTTTTCTATATTCCTGACTTCAAGATTTCTTTTGTGTTGATTGAATTTTTATTCCTGGAGAATCATTTCCAAGGGTTTTTTCATTTGCGCACAATTATTTCTGACCCAACCTATGACCCCATACATCTGCTGTGTCCTCTCTCCATCTATTTTACTGCTACTACAATGGCCATTGATCCTCAAAGATATTTCACGCCTCCTCCTCCTCCTCATGCTCTCTTGACTCACTCATCTCTCCACCAATCACTGACCATATAATGTCTCCCCCTCCCCCACCCACATACCAATCCTACACTATGAACAGTCCTTTTCCCCCCAGGGTGACCCTCTAGAACTCCCTCCCTGCAATCACCAATATGTAAGTATTTATTTCCATAGTTTCAAGGCAGGGTGTCTCTGAAAGCTATGGACATGACTCTCCTTCACTCTCCCCACCTGACAGACCCAAATAAGAAACTTTGTGCATTTAATTAGTGATTTGTTCATTAATTAGGATGGTAGCTGAGGTGGCCAAAACATGTCAGGAATTGTCTTTTATACTTGCTTGAAAAAATACTGGATGGAGAAGGAAGAGGTTAGTTGATTTAATGAACCCCAGTACATGACTGGTACTTCATTGTATTGATTCCAGAAGAATGAAAGACAGTTGAGTGAGAATGTAAAGAGCTGGAACTAAGCACCACAAGACATTTTGTCTGATGCTCTAAAGATTCTTTCAAGCCATTTTTAGACTCTGATTAATATTGTTTTAATCCTGGCCACATAATTAATTCTAATTAATTTGTTAATGTCTTTTTCATTAGATAAGCCAACATTACCTTGTTCTTACAGCTGAATCACTACCTGAACTAGAGAAGTTTCAGGTGTGGAAGCAAGGTCTACAATCAAAGGGCCTTAGAGTGAATCTAGCAAAAACCAAAATCTTAGTAAGTAGGAAGGCAGACAAATCACAAATACCTTCAGGCAGACAGCCCTTCTCAATTTGTAGAAACTCCATAAGGTGCACCCAGTGTAAGTTATGTACCTGGTATAAGAGGTGCAGTGATATCGGTGGAGGGTTAACTGGGAAGATAGTTTTTGTGTGTGACAGGGGCAATAAAAACTGAAGATGTACAGAAAACATTCCATCACATGGCAGGGGAGAAAGCTAGAATTAGTTGATAGCTTCTGTTACCTAGGTGACCAAGTCAGTAGCTGGGGTGGATGCTCCTAGAGTATAGCTGCTAGAATAAGATTAGGCTGGGCAAAGTTCAGAGAGCTACCTCTGCTGGTAATAAAGGGCTTCTCTCTCAGAGTGAAAGGCAGATTGTATGATGCCTGTGTGTGAACAGCCATGCTACACGGCAATGAAACATGGACATTGACAGCCGAGGACATGCTTGAAAGAAATGAAGCCAGTATGCTTTGCTGGATGTGTAATGTCAGTGTGCATGTTTGACAAGAGTGTATGCATCTTGAGAGAAAAGTTGGGCATAAGAGGCTTCAGATGTGGTGTGCAAGAGAAACGACTGCACTGGTATGGCCATATGAGGACAGCTGTGGAAAAGGGAGACCTAGGAAGACATGGGACAAGGTGGTGAAGCATGATCTTCAAACATTGAGCCTCACAGAGGCAATGACTCGTGACTGAGACCTTTGGCAAATATGCCATGCCTAAGAAGACCCATCAAGCCAAGTGAAATAGTTGTGGCTGTTGTCAGTGTCATGTAACTGGCCTATGAAAAACACCTTTTGAGTGATGGGCCACGAAAGTGTCTCTGGGCTTCTTGAGACATCTTGTCACATTGTGCAATCTTTGTAAACAAAAGGCTCGTTCACATGGTATCATTTGTTTCCACTTCTCCACATAACCATGTCCAAGCTGTTTGTTGCTCCAGACTGGCAGATTTATTACCTCACTTGGAAACCAGGAAAGGGTAGGAGCTGCTGGCATCTGGCCATAGAAAGGCTCTTCCTCGACACATTTTCATCTAATCCCTGCAAATATGAAAAAGCAGACATTAAGTCTGCTGTGGGAGGCAAGTGTCTGTTGTCTCCAATGTCCATCACCAATATTCCTCAAGAGAAAAGAAATTACCATCATTTCTTGTAGAATAGATTTTGTTTTCTATATTCTGTCTTTTTTTTCTTTCACTGTTTCTGATATTCTAGTTGAAACAGTGCCAGATGTCTGCGCTGGACAAATATTGTTTAGTTTAAAAACATGTGAGTCATTTTAAGTTGTATGCGTATCCCTAGGTATGAAACTGTTTGGTGTGGGTTCAAATCCAGCTGTGATTTATTTTTACTATTTGGTCCCATGTGGAGTGAACAGCTGGAGACAAGATGTTAGTCAATGACTCAACTAGTTCTCCATCTCAACAACACTGCAATCATATTCCTAGGAAAAAATGGCTCTGTTCATCTTACTCTGAATAGGTACCATGAGGAAGTGTAAATCCTTTATGCAGTAGTTTCACTGAATAACTGGTTAAAAGTTTTTGTTAACAAACCATGCAGATCTAAAAACCTTTCCATTGGCCTGATGGAATGTGTGATGTTCATGCCTTTCCCTAAGAAATTTGAAACAAGATTGAAATCTATTTTCTTTGGTGTTGGAATTGAAACCAACATGTAGCTGTCCGTTGCCTTCCCTCTTCCATTCTTCCATCATCTTTCTCACTCCTGTCATTCTGCTTCCCACATCACAATCTCTCTCCCTCCCTCTGTGTCCAAGAGACTCTTTCAAATGGGTGATAAACAAAGGGAGACAACTCAAAGAGAACTCTCCAATCAGACAAGAAGCCCCATGGCCACTCTGTAAAGAGGTTGGTGTTAGGAACTTTGCAAAAAATGGAATGTACCAGCAAAACAGTCCCTAAACCAATCTCAAAGGACTGACTCAGGCTGTGAAGGGTTCATCTAACCCATGCCAGCATAGAAAATAGATGTAAAGTGATGATATATATGTTAATACAACTGACATGTACACACTTAAGGATGATGTTGTCAGTTTAATCTAGATCTGCTGCTGTGACAGAGACCATTCCTCTTCATGATGCCATTAAAGAAATTGTCATAGAGTTTATTTATAGCCACATTTAACTAGAATATTAATATCTATTTGATTCTAACAGAGTCTGTCTTTCAAATCTATGTCCACAAACCCCATATCTCTGTTCCCCTAGACACTACAGGAGTCTTCAGTATCTTGTCAAAAACACTTGTTCTTGACGAGACCCCTCCCAACATTAATTGCATCTGTTCTGACTACTTGAGTTAATTAAGTTTTTTTTTAAAGAGATTGCAATTAGTAAGAGTTAAACTAATTTTAGATTCCAACACCAACTTGTTTGATACATGTGACCTCCATTTCCTGTCTCTACAAGAACTTTTACAATTTTTCAGTTCCGGTGTCTTTTATTGACAATTTCTTGTCATTGACTTTGCAGAAATATTTTAGTTTATTGGAACTGCCAAAAGTCTGGAGAGTAAATTCTAAACAACAGCAAAATCTCCAAGTTGAATTCTTAAGACATTTTCATCAAACATGTTGTAATTATGTTGTCAGACCTGTCTAACAGAAGAGACCAAAATGGAACAACAAACCAGGAAATAATAGGTAAGTCTCCTCTTTTCTTTATATTTTATTCAATTGTGTGTGGTCAGTTCTGTAGAGTAAGAAGAACTAAACTGACCAATGTATCGAGGCTGTGATTCATCTTGATTTCACTGGTAACAACTTACACACAGAACATGATAATAATAATGATGATGATTTCTAATTTAGGCACAAGGCCAGCAATTTTAGGGGGAGGGGCTGATTGATACCATTGACTCAAGTACTTGACTAGTGTCAGTGGTATTGATTAATAACCCCTGCTCAAAATTGTTGACCTTCTACCTAAATTATTATGATTCTTGTTATTCGGTAGTTTTATTTTTATGACGTGCTTTCACTTCACTACTGTTCTAGTTTTACTTTGGGTTTCATTTGTTTTATAGCTTTTGTTGTTTCTTCTTCTTCTTCATATTTGTTCGGTTGTATGATTTCTTGTTTGTATTTGTCAACTTCCTTAAATACTGAAAACAGTTTTTTGTTTTGCTTGTGTTTTGTGGCTATTTGTATTAGTTTTCCTTGCTTCTGAAGTAGTATATACACAAACACATACGCACACATATATACACACACATTCACACACATACACACACACAGACACACACACTCACACACACATGTACATGAATTGCATCTTTTCACTTCCCTTCTATGAAAAGGTGAAAAAGCAGCCGAGACAAAACCCTTTTGTTTCCCTTCACAAAATGTTCTCTTTTCTTCTTATAGAATTGAAAGTTCATATTAAGGTCGTGTGTGTGTGTGTGTGTGTGTGAGCGTGCACGTATGAAACACACACATGTGTGTGTGTAACCACCATGTGTTTGTATGTGTATGTGTATCTGTAGAGTGTCTGTCCATCTGTAAACCAAAGAAAACTCTTTTGAACAACACTGCATCGACAAAAAATGTCTCAACTTGACTGGTTTCAAATCTCATTTGATTCTCCTCGGAGATAAAATGCTTTTAACATGTCCACAGAGAGATATAACATTTGTACTTCGTTGTTTAAACACACAAACATGTCTTGCAAGTTTCCTGCATTCAGTTTTTCTACCCTGCAGCATCACACTTCATGCACCAGTTTGAACATAAAACTGGGAGAATATTTGGGCCCCAGATATGACTGGTTTGGGTGCTAAAGGATTAAACACCTGACAGACCTCCTCCATCCCTTTCCAGGCATAAATACAGAGGGTTTCTTGTTAAGAGAGAGAGAGAGGGAGGGGAGAGAGAGAGAGAGAGACTCAAGTATTGGGATGGTATTTTATTTATCGACTCTGTGAGGATGAAAGGCAAAGCTAACCTGAGCAGGATTTAAACTCAGAACCTGAACAAATACCACAAGGTATACTGTCAAATATTCTAACAAACTTTGGCAACTCTTTGACCAAATTGTTTCTCTTTAAAAGACACAATTCTTAGACCAGACAAATAGGACTCACAGATTTATCTCCAGAGTCTTTGACAAATTCTGAAAGTCTCCCAATCTTGTTTCATATTCTTGGTAAAGTTTTTGATTTTATTCTTGGTTGGAAAATTTTTTTAAAACCCAATAAATCTCATCATCCAATGATAATTGAATAAAATGTTCCGTTGACAAGAATTGGTTGCATTTCTTATCATTGGGTATCAACACCTAGAATTATCTCTGTTTGAAATAAACCATTATCTGGTGAGCTGGTGGCATCCATTTGGCACAAAATGTTGAACCAAAGATAAGAAAGAGATGCTTTTGGCAACATTAAAGAAGTTCTTAGATTTTTTTGAAACCAAAAAACATATTTTTATCTTATCTCTTTGGGTTCTACCACCACCACTACTACTACTACTACTACTACTACTACTACCACCACCACCACCATCATCATCATTGTCATTGCTGTTGGTATCTTACTCCCAGTACGCTTGACTCTCACAGATTGCTCGATTAAAAGACA
>NC_068982.1:191484654-191486876 GCF_001194135.2 Octopus bimaculoides | reverse complement strand
GAGCGTCCCTATGACCAAACATAGAATCTGCCAGCTTTGTAGATTTTATTGTAAAATTGGTGAAACAAAGCACAGACAGGGCTGTGTGGTAAGAAGTTTGCTTCCCAACCATATGGTTCCAGGTTCAGTCCCACTGTATGGCACCTTGTGTAAGTGTCTTTTGCTATAGCTTTGGGCCGACCAAAGCCTTGACAGTGGACTTGGTTGACAGAAACTGAAAGAAGCCCGTTGTATGTGTGTGTGTGCGTGTGTCTGTCTGTCTGTCTGTTTGTCCCCCCACCACCACCACCACAACTTGACAACCAGTATTGGAATGTTTAGATCACTATGACTTTTTGTCCCTTTTTTGTTTTGTTTATATTTTTATATATCCAATTATTTAATTATTTACATAACTACTTTCGGCCATAAATGACTAACAAGCTGCCATTGTGTCGCGAGGAGTGTCTTTGAGTGACTGGAATATTTTCCAGTTCCATTGTTTAAACAGAAACACGGAAGAAAGTGAGAAAACGGTTGCTTTGACGTTGCAACTTTTCTGAACGACAACATCAATGGATGCAAAAAGAAATTCTGATGGCTCAAGTGAAATACTTTTACAAAACTCCTGCTTAGAAACAGACGTTTCCCTAAATTACTGAATCTTGTTCTTTCTTATTTTTATTTTTGTCATTTTACAAACAAATTATTTAGTTACAAACTTGTTCCCAGTTCCTAATAGTCTTGAGAAATATTTGAACCTGTAAGAAAACTATTCCCCATGTTTTATCATGGAGAAAATTAAATGGTGATGATGATGATGACGGAAGGGGTCAGAAACAGACTAAAATAAGACTGAAGTTGTCACTCATATTTGCTGCAAAAAGTGAAAAAATCATTGACTAAAATCGTTTTTGTTTCATAGAATATATATTTCTCGACAGTTTTTTAATCTTCCACGTGTTAAATACGTTTAGAACAAAAAAGAGCAGAAAAGCATAGATTTTCCACATAAAATTCAATTGTTTTTGACAGCTGTTTCAGTGAAATAAAATCATTATGTTTGTATAATTATTTAATTAACAAACATAATTAAAAGTGATGAGTTACTCATTTCATCAGGAGGAAAAACTTGAAGAATGGAAATCAAAATACTTTTCTAGATTTAAATATCAAATAAACGAAAAGGAGAAAGGAAACAAACCAACAGAGGCCAACTTTTTAAAACCCTCTTACATTCAATATGGAAATATGGATCTTTAAATTGCATCTGACTTAAATATTTTAAGACTTGGGTGTGGCCGTGTAGTAAGAAGTTTTCTTCCCAACCACATGGTTCTGGGTTCAGTCCCACTGCATGGCACCTTGAGCAAGTGTCTTCAATTATAGCCTCGGGCCGACCAAAGCCTTGTAAGTGGATTTTGTAGACGGAAACTGAAAGAAGCCCGTCATATCTGTGTGTGGGTCTGTCTGTCTGTCTTTGTTACCCACTACCTCTTGTATTGGTTTGTTTACATAACTTAGCAGTTCGGAAAAAGAGAACGATAGAATAAGACAAATAAGTCCTGAGGTAGATTCATCCAACTAAAAATTGTTCAAAGCGGTGCTCCAGCATGGCCGCAGTCTAATGACTGAAACAAAGAAACGCTACCAAGGTTTTAATCCAACTGCCTTGAACTAATAAACCCCAACTCTTTAATCCTCCGCCCCGTGTCTTAAATAGATCAACTCTGTCTTACCTCCTCGATTATCTGGTTTATCTTCCAGTTACTTCAAGACGTCATCATTTCATCTACTTCATCCCCCCCCCACATCCATTCCCCATACACAATTACAAAACAACCCTGTCTCTTCTATCTCTACCTTTGCCTATCTTGAGATTTATCATTATTTACCATCTCATCTCTCTTTGCCGTTCTTTCTCTTTCTTCTTCTCCAAACACTGATAACGGTCTTCCTGCTGCTGGCTACAAACACCTTCCCCTCCTCTTGTTTATTCACATATTTACCTCTTTACCTGTATCCCCCCTCTCTCTCTCTCTCTCTCACTCTTATACTTTGTCACCCAGATTTCTTCAGATTTTGAGCCCTCTCCTAATGCTGCTTTGAACCTACCCTCTCAATTCTTCTTCTTCTTCAGTGAGATGGAAATGTGTAGCTGGAACAGTATGTTGGATGTATGATGAAGCCGTGTAGGCATTAGAGAGAGAGAGAGAGAGAGAGAGAGAGAGAGAGAGAGAGAG
>NC_068982.1:191483100-191484644 GCF_001194135.2 Octopus bimaculoides | reverse complement strand
GAGAGAGAGAGAGAGAGAGAGAGAGAGAGAGAGAGAGAGAGGCCAGAGGTGTCAAAAGCCTTTCTGACCATGGCCGATGTTTTCAGCTGCTTCATATGTCACGATCACACCTAATGAATGATCGTGGATGTGATTGATTAAAGCTGGTTCGTCAGACTAAGTAAATAGGGGTTTTTTGGTCAAATTTTCCATCAAGCTGGTTGTTCAGGTCACACGTTCATGACCTTCCGAACAACTGAGACAAAATATCGAAACAGGGATCAGGTTAACGGAAGCCTAATGAGTCATTCCTGTAAGTCTTAAATCCGAGAGAATGAAGTCCGTGCACTCGGCCGAAAGTGCAGAAGACGTAGCGTAACAACAAAGCTGTCGTACGTTCTCAGTCAGATCAACAGATGTAATGTGATGGCTAATCTTGGAAAGGTGTCTGATGCTTTGCGACAGTATTGCAATGATCTGCTCCGACCGTTGATAGCACCACGAGGAATCTGTTTGGTCAGTTTTAATTCTTTACAATTGAGGTAGTTTTCTTGATTTTGGTTTTTGAGATTTCTTGCAGGACTTGCAAAGGAAATGCCTTTTGCAGATGCCTACCTCTGCTCGTTGTTGCTTAACATACAAGCTCCGCTGATTGACTCCAGATAAGGCAAGTCTACCAGACTATAGAGTGTACCTAATAGTTAAGTCTTACCGTTCATATAGTTTACCTTACAATAAGTCTACCAGACTATGCAGTTTGCAAGTTCCAGCACCACCAGCTGCACCTCCGTCTCCCTTGCGTGCCTTATTGGCTTTTGAGAAAATAGGTTTGTATATTTGATCTGTTTGTTGTTTGTGGTGTAATTTTAGAGTTTCGTCTGTTGTCTACAATAAATACCCTGTGTTTTTTTTTTTGTTCAATGCTGTTTGTGTTTCGTATGTCTGTTGCAGTATTAGTGGTGGTAGTAGTAGTAGTTGTTGTCGGGCAATGCTAAATTGGTAGAATCGTCAGTGTTTGGCTAAATGCTTTGCGGTATTGAATCCGGCTCTTTATTTTCTGAGTTCAAAAGCCTCCGAGGTCAGCTTATTTTTCATTCTTTCGGAATCGATGGAATAAGTAACAGTTAAGCAGCGGGGTCGATAGAATCGAAAAACAAGCCTCACCTTCCTTTAAAATTGCTGCCGTTTGCCAAATTTTGAAATGATTATTATCATCGACAAGACATACCTAGAATCGCTGGTAAGTTCATTGATCTCTTTGTATGTTTAAGTTTATAAGAATTGGATGAGATATGATGGCTCGGCCATCTCTCCCCAGTTCTTATATTAATCATTAAATCCAGAAATACAACAACACGAGGGATAACGGTAACAACAGAACATAGTTTATTCTAGGTTGGTGTAGAGCCGTTTCGTTCCTGGGTGAACAGGCATGCCGCTAGAATACCAAAGAAGCTTCGACCACATGTCGGGATCGAGTTGTGAGATACGTGTTGTCACGACGGCTGCTTGAGAGAAAAGAGATCGGACGTTATTGCTTTTTTTCCACCTGTTGCATTGCGCAT
>NC_068982.1:191475621-191476184 GCF_001194135.2 Octopus bimaculoides | reverse complement strand
AATGTCGTGCGCCAGCAACCCCACTACCAGGGACACACCAATATCAACACACTCGGTTTTATCTTCACTGTATGAGTGGAGTATCCACTCACGAACAACAGTCAGAACTAACCAACTAGAATATTCCGTACCAGGTAACACAGGTCCCAACCAACATCCGACGCTCAACTACAGCTCTGCTCCTTGACCGCAACTTCCTGCGTATGGACATTCTATCTTTTTGTGTAACTCTTATACGAACTGGATTTTTCTCTACAGACACTTTTACTATGTTCTGTGTTTTCTCTCACACACACACTTGTGCACTCATATATTTTCTTTCCTTTCAGAAAAAAACAAACAATCAGACTTTTACATCGCGTGATTCCAGTTTCCTGGACAGTTGTCATCACGGTTGTTTTGTCTTTGTCAATTCATTTGTACATTGCATGCATGTATCTCACAAGTGTACATTCATTTCTTTGATTTTTCTTTGTGTGTGTTTGTACCATATCTTGTGGGTGGTTTCAGTGGCCATCTTGCCTCAGGCGTTCCTCCAAATTTTCTATTTTCGTGCTTTCAGC
>NC_068982.1:191471131-191475280 GCF_001194135.2 Octopus bimaculoides | reverse complement strand
CTTTTCTCGCCGGCCGACGAAGAGGTCAGACGTCCAACAGAGTTCTCTCACATGTCAGCACCAGAGCTTCACAAATAACCACGGAAATCATTCAGAAGGCGTCTCAGCAACCAAAGGGCGAAGTGCTGCCTATTTCCTCTGTAAATAAATATTGTTGTGTTGATGGATCGGAATCTGCGTTTCGTTGTTTCTTCAGAATTTAATGTACGGAAGCGGGTGTACACCTAATGGTGTATAACCACTTACCTACAAAGCTTTAGTGGTTAGTGGTCAATCATGGCGATGTATCTTTATATATGTATATTCTTTTATTCTTTTACTTGTTTCAGTCATTTGACTGCGGCCATGCTGGAGCACCGCCTTTAGTCGAGCAAATCGACTCCGGACTTATTCTTTGTAAGCCTAGTACTTATTCTATTGGACAATTATGCCGAACCGCTAAGTTACGGAACGTAAACACACCAGCATCGGTTGTGAAGCGATGTTGGGGGAAGGGGACAAACACAGACACACAAACACACACACACACACATATATATATATATATACACGACAGGCTTTTTTCAGTTTCCGTCTACCAAATCCACTCACAAGGCTTTAGACGGCCCGAGGCCATAGTAGAAGACACTCGCCCAAGGTGCTACGTAGTGGGACTGAACCCGGAACCATGTGGTTAGTAAGCAAGGCATTTACCACACAGCCATTCTTGCGCCGATATATCGACTGATTTAAATTTTCTTGTCGAATTAAGTTTACGGACGCCATGTTGGCTGCTGAAGTTTCTCACCTCACCCCCTCCAACTCTAAACACATACGGGTTTGTCTAATTACATCATATCTTGGTTCTGTGATTATTTCACGTTTTCAATGTCCATTGGCGCAGAAATAAACACTGCCTCGGAACACACACACACACACACACACCAAAGATTGCCTCCACTATCTCCATCACCATCACTACCACCACCACGATTACCACTATCAATATCGGCATCGCCGCCACCACAATTCCCACCACCATCACCACCCTACTACCTCACTACCACCAGCACCACCATCCACACAACAAACTCTATTCACTAAAGGCCTTCTAATATAGTTTCAAGTTAGTAAATCTAAATATGGCCACAAAGTTAGGATTGTGTAGAGGCTAACAGGAAACTCTTTGAAGGTCAGAGAGAGAGAGAGAGAGAGGGAAAAAAGAGAGCATGTTTGTGTGTGAACGTGTGTGTGTGCGTGCGTGTGTGTGTGTGTGTGTGCGCGTGTGTGTGTGTGTGCGTGTGCGTGTGTGTGAACGTGTGTGATTGTGTCTGAAATGAGCGATGAAGTGAATAATAACAGTTGGAGGTATCATGGACGTATTACAGTTATTACATTGTATCTGGGGACAGGATACGCAATTATATGACTCGCTTCCCATACACGTCTGCAATATAGATGGATATCTACCTCCTCTGCATAGGGTTCGGTGAATAAACTGTCGTCTAAATTACATAAAAATGAAAATAACACTGACATCTCATTTTAACAGATATATTTACAAAAATGACATAAAAATATCTTGAAATACTTAAAGAGAAAATTTATTCAATAAAATCGCGATTGGCTTCAACCATGGCCTCCAGACCACTTTGGAATCTCCTGCAACTCTTCTAAACGGTCTCGTTGTTTAAGTTGCTGAATACTGCCATAATCCTTGCCTTCAGTTCATCTTTGGTGTTATAAGGAGTTTTGTTGGTCTCTTGCTCAACTGCACCCCACACATAATAATCTAGGGGGTAGCAGTTTGGGGAGTTTGGTGGCCAGATGTTAGGGGTGATGTGATCACAGAAATTATATGACAGCCATGACTGAGTTCTCCTGCTTGTGTGGCAGGGTGCAGAGTCCTGTTGCCAGACATAGGGTCTTCCAGCAGCCACCCTCTCCACCCAGGGCAGCACTACCTCCTCCAGGCACTTGATGTAGGCCCCCATGTCAAGTCTGAGGTCGTGCGGAAAGACTAATGGAGGTATAATATTGCCATCACTAGTGACCACTCCAAACTCCATGATATTGACTGGATGTTTGATTTTTATCACTCTCGGTTCATGTCCTAAGACTGGCACCTAAACACTCTGAAATGTTCGCATTGGAGCTTCTGGCATGAATGCCAAGTAGTACAGCATGGTGTTTCCAAATTCCTGGCAGAGTGAATTGCAGCATGTGGCATTCCACATGAGAGGCCCACCACCACGGAACGGAAAAATTGTCATACCGTCCGGCCTTTTACCGCCCCCCTCAGTCCCGTCCTGCTGGCTCGAGCTGGGAAAGGAAGCCTGTGTCGTCCAGGCCGTTTGTTGTTCTGCTATCCAGTTTGTAGGAAGTTCATCTTCTGTTGATTGTTGGGAGGACTGACGAAGAGAAAAAGTGTAAGAGAATTTAAACAAGGAGAAAGTGTAAGACCTATGTTGTAATGCGATGACAGACCATAAGTTCTTAGCGTACTCAGAGCGATTTACCGACCATACGGATGCTGGAGGCACGTGGTCAAGTGATCAGGAGTGTTGGACTTAAGACCCTAATGTCATGGGTTTGTAGCGGTGATTCGAAACCTAACCGCAAGGTCAGACATCACGACCGAACCACAATAGTTTCACGTGATCGGTTTATTAAGCAGCCAGTCAGTGCGAAGCCGTCGCATGATTCAATACTTTAGAACAATAATTCTGAATTTGGGTCCATATGGGCCTTGAGGGTCCACAGAAGATTTTGTTAAAATTTATGTGCAATAAACTGGTTCTAGTTTTTCAATGCACAGAATATTTTAACAATTTTTTAATACAATTCCTAAATCTATTTAATTATAAAAATATAATAGGATTTTTAAAAACTTCGAATGACTACGAGCGTCCAGTAGAGTGAAATGGGAATCGGGAAAGTCCATAAGAAATAGTTGAGAAACACTGTTCTAGAATCTTCTTGCACCCTATAAAAAGGTGCTTTTGCCGCTTACGCTCTTTGCAGAATGTTGAGGCAGCTGAGCGATATGTGGCTCCATTCTTGCTATACAATGGTTCCAGACATTTATGCAGACAACTCCAGGTTCTAGGAGAGACTGAACTAAAACATTCATACAAGGTCTCATAAGTAACTTCTTTGAACCCGGTGCAGTGTTTTTCTTCACCCCCAATTTGTAATCGTTGCTGTTGTTAATTATAAAAGGCCAACGTGGTTAGTCTTTTATGTACAACTATAAATTCTTCAGTTAAATGTTCGCGAGTGTTGTTCGGTTACTTCTTCCAGCAGCCAAGAAGCATATTTCCAATCATTAACTCAACCAACAACTTTGACAAAGCACCAACAATATATGACAGGTTCGATTCCTGGACAAAGTGACACGTTGCTCCAGTTTGGTCAGCTATAGCAGCTGTCTCTCTCTCCAACTATTACATTCGGGATGCTCCGCTGGGTCAAGGGTGGCAGGACCGATAGGGGGTTTGTCTACGTCTGCTTGAGGCTGTATTACGAAGGGGTTAAAACAATTAGCAAGAGCTTGGCACAATTCAACCAAGTCTTGCTCCAATGGCAACCAATGTCTTTTCCTTTTTTTTTCTTCGACAGATCTTGCTGTGTATGGAAAAACCATTTTTAAACTATCAGATTTATTATTCCAGAAATAAACACGGTGTTTTCGGTTTAATTCCTTCTCGAAGTGAAGGTTTATGAGCTGTTGTTGTTGTTGTTGTACTGGAACTAGGACCTGTCCCATTAGGACCCCCCAAGGCAGCGACTTCAACACACTCAGCGTCTCCTGTTTTTGAAAATAATTCTTTGATGATATTTACATTACTTGTTTTGTTGAAACGCATGGAATATCACCACCACAGACCTAACTCAGCTTCGTATTCTAAATAAAACACACACGCACACACACACGCACACACGTCGCCAAACAACAGCAACTCTTCGCAGACATCGCTTTCCACGATACACACTTTAGATCGACTTCAGTCACTGGCAAACAACCTTCCTTCCGCCTCCCAACTCCCCCCCCCCATACCATCCACCAATTACCATCACAACGGTTGAACATCAATGAAGAAAGCAAAATCACTTTTACAAGCTTTAAAGAATAAATAATAAAAAAAAAGCCAACTGAAATGTGTTTCA
>NC_068982.1:191469771-191470901 GCF_001194135.2 Octopus bimaculoides | reverse complement strand
TGATTGGCCTTGTGCCAACAGTTGAAATCATTCTTAGATGAGCATAAAATTACATCCTGGAACTTGTTAATCTCATAAAAACCAGGGACAATGCAATACTCCGGCACCAAATTCAACCGAAATAAACGTTGGACTCAAACGTTTTTTAAACAAAGAAATAAAAGAAAAACAACAACAACATTAGCCATAATAAAAAAAGACTATTTCCAAATATTTGTATACAGTAAAGTCAGGAGTAATTAATATCATCATCATTATCAACAGTAACATCAATAACTGTAACATCGAATTCCATATGACAGAACCTCATTTGCAATACCAAGTAATCTCGAATCAGACATTTTCTGAAACAAAATACCTTTAAATCAGTCGTTCTCAATCACGGTCCCTCGGAGGCCCAGCTCTACGATACACAAGATATGTTAACAAATTTTTTATACCATTCCTAATAATACTTAATTATAAAAATATAATAGGATTGTTTAAGCATGGAATAGTTATGAGGATCCACTCAAGTGAAATACAAATAAAAGGGGGCCATAGCCCCCCCCCCCAAAAAAAATGGTTGACAGTCACTGTTCTAAAAGTGCCAAAGAGATGAGAGAAAGACAAAATGACAAATACACAAGGTGCACATAGACGACGCTGATGATCCTTTCGCTGGAGCTAACACTCAAAAAAGGAATCTAAAACCACAAAAGCCTCAGGACCAGACAAAAGTCATAACAAAAACAGCCGGGATCTGAATTAATAATTGTATTCCCTAATCTACCAAACATCTACTTGGACCAACGCTGTTAAATTCCCCGGGATCAGGAGTTTGGAAAGAAATTATAACAACTCAACAGTCCCAGGATGAAAGGCAAAGTCAACCTCGGCGGAATTTGTAACTCAGAACGTAACGACGCACTAGCGGTTCTGTCAGCTCGCCGCTTTACTAATACTACTACTAATAAATGACGATGACGATGGCGATGATAAATAAATAAGTATATAAATACATATGCAAGTAGATATTTCCGTGACAGAATGGCCACGCGCCAGTCTGAAAACTAATCTGAAAATGATGACAGCAAGTTCTGTTCTCTCTCTGCTCTGTGTGTGTGTGTGTGTGTATTATATATATATAT
>NC_068982.1:191467720-191468921 GCF_001194135.2 Octopus bimaculoides | reverse complement strand
AGCCAAATCTTCCTCACTTTATATTTTACAGAAGGAAGGACACATTACAAAATACGGTCCTAGATCTTCTGTCTAGAATAAATAGTAGAGAGAGAGGTCATAACTGGAACGTCTATTATACCAGATATATTCGTTGTTTGTTTAGTATAACTCTGTGAGGAAGGGTGACCTGGTGGTGGTGGTGGTGGTGGTGGTGGTGGTATTGGTGGTGGTGATGGTATTGGTGGTGGTATTTAACAGGGTGACAGGGATCGATCTTCGGACGGCTTCCACGCGCTTTTTATCTACCGAATTCCATTCACAAAACTTTGCTAGTGTTTGCTTGATCGTAGTAATTAGAAATAAGAGGTAAAAGGAGAAGTAAGGGGCTGCCTTCTTCAGCCCCTACAATTACCGTATAGCATTTCAATATATTCATCGAGTGAGAGAGCAGCAGTGTATACCATCAAAGTGACACTGGAGTGAAAATATACGAAGCTCATTATACCCATCATGACTACCCGTCTGATAAGGGTACACCAGGCACATGATTCATAACCATATGTGCACGACATGGTGATCTCATATCAAGACAAACAGCGCATGGTCTTGCAGGTGGGACTCAGAGTTTTCTTCAGGTCGAGTTGCACATCCAGCCCAAAAAGTCCCTGGATAAGGTTTGTTTAACTTAGATCCAAGGCTCCTTCATTGAAATTTGAACATCAACAACAGGGTATTTTTGTATGTATGTATGTATGTATGCATGTCTCTTCCATTTTTTAATTATTATAAATCTTCCACTGAGAAGGGAGCCGGTTTCAAACAAAGATACAAGGTTCCATCTTTGGGATGTACTTAACACAGACATTTGGAACTTGAGAAAAGTCTTGCATATTTTTACTGTTCCACTCACAGATTGCACTTGTAATGTACGAATCATCTGGTCGATTTCTCTTTCTGAAAATCCCAGTTTATCCAGATTCTCTTTAAGCATTTACTAACAAAACCTAGTGCTCCAGTTATTATTGGTAGGAATATGAATTCGTAGTCTGGATATAGAAGATAGAGGTTTCGAAGCAGTCTTTTCTCTTTGATTTCAAAGAGATATTTATATCTGCAGGGCAGCTGACCTCTATGACAGTACATACCTTCGCCCCTCTGTCTCAAACAACAATATCCGACCTGTTATGCTTACATTTGACAGACACTTTTATGGGAATAT
>NC_068982.1:191465900-191467034 GCF_001194135.2 Octopus bimaculoides | reverse complement strand
TACTCTCTTCTTCAAGCTTCTGGGCAACATACTCATGCATAGTCTTTTTTTTGTATGCTGAGTGCTTTCCATCCAGGTCTTCTCTGAGGTAAGAGAGCCCAGCTGTTTCGGGGCTGTATAGGAGATCATCAGGAAGAGAGTGCTTCTTGAGGAGTTCACTGCCAACTCGTACAATGTTGCTCACTTTACTTTTCAGGACTGCTTTTATATATTTATTTCTGCTGCTGTTGTTCAGCAGGTGCTGCCTGAGTGATACCTTACGGCATTCGAAGGCCGTCTGCACTTATCTCAGGCCTCTACCACCTCCATTTCTTCTTAGGCAGAGCCTGTCAACATCACTGTTTCTGTAGAAGTTCCCAGTTGTTGTCAGGATTTTGCGGGTTTTGATATCTATGGAGTGGGTTTCCTCTACAAACCAATCAAGTATCCCAAATATTGGGATCAGCACTGGTACTGCAAATGCATTGTGGGATATTGTTTGTAAGTATGTATGTATGTATGTACGCAGACAGTCAGACAGTCAGTCAGGCAGTCGGACAGGCATTATAGAGTAAATTTGATTATTCTTTTCCGAACATGGTAGTGTTTGTTTGTGCCAGAGCACCTTTCACGAAACTTATCTCCCGAGTTCTGTAGAGCGTCCGAGTCGATTCTGTTTTGGGATTCAGTATTCCAGTTTTTTTTTATAACCCTGGGCAAATCTTCTAGAACCTTTAAAAATGCAAAATGTGGCAGGAATTTCACAAAACTTTTCTTTCTTGCGTTACTGATTAAATACCGGTCGAAGCTGATTGGTCGTAAAATATTTACGTTGGTGTTCATACCTATTACGGTGATGTAGTTGAAGACACATTAAATAATAGAGTTCCTGAGATAGAAAGAGATTGCTCAGTTTCATTCAGAACGTCTTTGACCGTAAGTCTGCTGACCATAAACCTTTGACGAAGAACAACCAGGAACTAAACGGCCACATTACCAGAACAACAAACGTTGAACCAAATAGAAATTGAACTTAGTGTGAACGGACGTAACTAAATACCGAGAGTAATTATATTCGGAACTTGAAGTACTGTAACTACATACGGAAGACATTTTGTCTGTCAGCCATCACACTATTTAAATATATATATATAT
>NC_068982.1:191464286-191465630 GCF_001194135.2 Octopus bimaculoides | reverse complement strand
CTTCTGTAGATCTTGATGTTTCTGCAGTTGATAAAAATGAAGTGAATAGCAGCTGCCTTGCAGAAGCGCGTCCTACGTATATTTATAAAACAATTTAACCAGCTCCCGCTTCCTTTCTAAGTATTCATCATTGTCGTCGCTGTTTTGATTACACTGGCATTTACGAAATGTCTGCCGATTCATGTAGCATAGTGTTACATCCCGAACAGTGGCGACAGAACATTTGTTAACAAAGCAGCTGGCGGTTTTTCAAAAATTGGCGATCTCGGTTAAATATAAAAAGTTCTTTTATTACGCATCGCTTGATGTTTAAAAGATTTCACTATCACCCGCCGTTCCAGTCACCTCTTCTCTTAGAAATTTAGCGGGATTATGGTCAGAGATGGTGTAATTGTTACAGAGTGACCAACAGAACAAACTATTTGCTGCAATACGGTCTTCTTACACATGGATGATATATAAATAAAGATATTTTTCAATAGTACGAAAGCAAAAGAAATAAAAGCAAGAAAAAAACTATCCTTTACTACAGAAGGCAAAGCGTGCGAAAATAAGTCTTCTATCATCGTTTCATTCTGACGATGATGCTGAGATAGCTTGGAAATGAGATGGATGATTTAGGAACGCTAATGTTTCGAAGTCGCACAATCTGAAGGTGATATGAAAAAGATCAAACAGAAACATAGGCGCTTCTTTATTACAACACACACACACACACACACACACACACACACAGGCGCGCGCGCACACAGGTTTAAGCGCATATAAGCTTGTGGGTATGTACGGGCAGCGGTCTCGTGGTCGTAGGATCGCGGTTTCGATTCCCAGACCGGGCGTTGTGGGTGTTTATTGAGCGAAAACACCTAAAAGCTCCACGAGGCTCCAGCAGGGGATGGTGGTGAACCTTGCTGTACTCTTTCACCACAACTTTCTCTCACTCTTTCTTCCTGTTTCTGTTGTACCTGTATTTCAAAGGGCCAGCCTTGTCACACTCTGTCACGCTGAATCTCCCCGAGAACTACGTTAAGGGTACACGTGTCTGTGGAGCGCTCAGCCACTTGCACGTTAATTTCACAAGCAGGCTGTTCCGTTGATCGGATCAACTGGAACCCTCGTCGTCGTAACCGACGGAGTGCCAACCATATATATATATACACACACACATCTTTATATATATTTAAAGCCTGGTGTTTATTCTAGCAGTCTATTTTGAACGTAAACACACCAACACCGGTTGTCAAGAGTTGGTTAGGGACAAACACAGACACAAATACGCACACACATATACAATATATATACACACACACACACACACACGCACACACACACACACACACACACACA
>NC_068982.1:191458903-191464224 GCF_001194135.2 Octopus bimaculoides | reverse complement strand
ACACACACACACACACACACGCACACACACACACACACACACACACATATATACGTATGACGGGCTTCTTTCAATTTCCGTCTGCCAAAATCCACTCACAAAGGCTTTGGTCGGCCCGAGGCTATAGTAGAAAACACTTGCCCAAGTTTCCACGCAATGGGATTGAACCCAGGACCGCGTGGTTGGGAAGCAAGCTTCTTACACACAACCACACCTAGTCGAGTCAATCTCTTGCAATTGTGAGCTTTGATTGTGGCTGCAGAGGGCAGTTGTACTTGTCAGAGACAGTTTGAAAAAAGGTCAATGGCTTCACGAACACCCAGAAATGTCTACCGAAGACCCTGTGAACCCATAGGCGAAACTCGGAGTGGCAAGATACATACTAATTCGATCAAAATAATTATAAGATATCAACGCAGATTCATATAATAATAGATCCTACGTGCGTTTCACCATTATGGTTATTTAGGACCCTATGGTAGGTGTTCCCGACACTCAGTGACAACGGATCATCAAGGAACACTATTTTATTAAGTTACAGACAACTATAGGTGGCGTAATGGTGAAACGCACATAGGAAGCATTCTATAAACTTATGCTTATTTCTATTTCTCCTACGTTTGCTCTGTAACTCATAACTAGTAATAATATATGTGGTGTATGCGAGTGATTAGAAGTAATCGGCTTACCTCGTCTTCCTTCCACCGCACGAGTCTGTCCTGTGGTATCCTGTCCTTGCGCCTGGCTCGACCCGAAGAACGCTAGAAATAGCAGCTGCCTCTCCCTCACCTGGACGATCGCCTCGCACGTCCTCGCGTCGCAACAACCCGCTCGAAAAAGGGCAGGAAATCCCAATCGAGGCTCCCTCTGCCCCTCTTCCTCTTCCGTTCAGCTCCCAGTTCCGGTCAGCTCATGGTTCCGATCAGCGGTCAGTTCCCCAGTTGCTGACGTCATACCACACTATATAGAAGTTATTTAAGAACTAAACAGAAAGCAGCCTGGATTATAAAAATCTACGTGGAATCCAAAATGGAGACGAACACCGATATTCCATATTATAGGCTCGTTAATTGTTAAGGACGTTGTGACATGAAACTATTGGTAGCCTTAATATACAAATAAAGAATCTTTATCCACCAATGCATTGTTGAAATCCTTTCTCATTGTTCGATATACATATGAATATGTATGTATGTATGTATATTGCACACTCAATGCTAAGCCTGCATCGTTACCGACCTTCAAATGACAGACGTTCTGCTATTCCTACACAGACTGGCCGTAATCAGGTGACACACACACACAAGTGAATAGTGCGCAAAAAAAGAAGAAAAAAAAATTCTGAATTTTCTAAGAATTTATACAGATTTTTGGGTAGGGCCAAATTTTATTCTGGAACTATCTTTAACAACACTCCAAAATACATATTCATTAAAAGTCACTTCCAAGCAAATTCCATTTCTAAATTTTCTTCTCCAGAAACTGATTTACAAGATCAAAGTTTCCATTCATAAATTGAGCACAGCTTGAAACCAATTTATCTTTAAATATTCGTCCCACCCCGAAATATCATCTTCAGAAATGTGTAAAAATATTTAGAAAATGCTAAAATCTTATTTCTTCTTTTTCTTCTTTTCACGCGTTGTTACTTTTTGTATAAACAAAATACCAAAGTTGTTTTCGAAGTCATCTAATCAAAACCGATCGGAAAATTCTAGAACATCGGAAGCTCCTTGATAAGCTGGAAATTTGCCCATCGTATTGAATACTTTTTCGCCTAATTGCATTTCATAGCACTGTGAAACTACCAACGAATATATGTGTGTGTATACACGCACACACACACGCACACACACACACACACACACACACACACACACACACACACACACACACACCATGTGTATGTACATTTATTTATTTGTATATGTACGTATGTATGTATGTTGTATGTATGTTGTATGTATGTTGTATGTGTAGCAAAGAAAGGAACCATAAGGGCATATTAAATATCATACAAGACAAATTCTTGATTTATTGAAATTTTTACGTTTCAAAAGAAGATAGACAAAATGAGAAGGGGAGATAACCTCAAGAATCAAAGATTCTCCAAATCTGAAATGCCACTGGGGAAAATTCAGTTTACTTGTCCGGAGACAAGCGAAGAGATGTGGAAACATATTTCTACTGCTGTAGACATCACCAGTACAATCAGTTGCCCTAAAATATATCCAGGAGAATGAGGTTAACTCATTATAAGTAAAATTTTATGCTATCGCCCTACTTATTTGAGGAAGGAAGAATACAAACAATAAACTTCTTGATATACAATAACCGAATAAATGGCGGAGGGGTTATCATAGAACTGATCTTGTACTGTTGACCTGTGGCTAAAACAACAACAACACATAAGTTATTTGCTGCAGATTTTATTTGGTTATGTCTCCTTTTCTAACTCAAAAGAAATTTCTATAAATTGAAAGTGACTTGTATAGTAATGATGGATTGCTAAACTTTACCAACTGTAATCCACAAACCAGCTGAAAGAATTAAAAAATAATTAAGTTCGATTATCCCCAATTTAGGTGCTAACATTACAGAGTTAACATTTCAGACGTAATCCTTAATTTCATTTATATAACCCTGTCTCAAATCTAAGCTGGTAAGCTAGCCACCTCTAAAATTTAATTAAGTATTTAGTTCAAGAAATTTCACTTAAATTATCTAACATTTCTGCAATCGAGAAAAAATATATTCCAATGAGGTCGTAACCAGAAAACATTACACAGATCCACTGTTACTCATTTCTTATAGAAATACAAAAAAACAGAAATTGAAAAAGACGTATCTACTGGCATAATCCGCCTTATAATGCTAAAATATATTTTTTCTCTTCTTACGTAAAATCCTCAGAATAAATACTACCGAATGTTTGATAAAAAAAAGATACTCTTAAATTATCTTGTTCCACTAAATCTGACTTAGCCCAAAATATAACCTTTTCTAACTTGGCTAGTAGGAATAGCAGTGTATCTAACTCCTAATTCTAAGGGGCACCCCTTAGATTCCAATTGCTTAGATACGAACACTGTAGATAAGATAGTCTAATTCTAGCAATGGATTATTGCCAACAGTTTTAACTTAGGGATTAAGTTATTGTGTTGTTATTTGATGTTAAGTATTAAACTGTTTTTAGGAATAAACTTTTGAATAGAAGGAGTCAGTCCTAGTCTTATTTCATTTGCTTATATTACCAAAAATATTCTTAGCATACGCTTTCAATTAATGTCTTAAAATTTCCAAATTTTCTCTCCCTCTCCGTTAACCGCTGCATCTTCTATGATATTCCAACAATAGCTGTGAATCAATTTTTATTATCGTCTGCTTGATGTTTATTTTGTTCAAATTACCGTCTGTTACTTCCATTAACGTTTTCTACAAAAGCTTCCCGCCTCTTTAAGGACGTTCTTTTAATTTTCGTTTATTTATCTCTTTATTTTTTCATTTTTATATACATATATTTGTTTACTTTATTCTTCTCCTACATTTATTTTTAAAATAATTATTTTACTCTCTCTTTCTATTTTGACCTAGATATAAATAAATACATAAATCTCTATTTTACGTTTCCATTCGACATCAGATGAACAACGGTATAAATCAAAACACGTCCATGTAATGTCTTACTGTGACACAATATACACTCTGCCTATTGTTTTATTAAAGTCGAAGACCTGTTGAACTTTATTAGAAAATTGCACTGTGTATTGCCCTTTACACACACACACACACACACACACACACACACACACACACACACACACACACACACACACACACACAGCAATCCCCGTCATTCATCCACCCACACAACTTTCCTTCATGACATAGATAAAGAGGCTTAGGCTGAAAAAAGAGGGTGATTGACATCATCACGTCACACCGACACTGTAGACCAATACCGAAGGAATACCGGATAAAAGATAAATCTCCCTCTTGATCCGTCGTAGGATGACTCATCTTTTGCCTGGATTGTAGACAACGGGAAATGAAGTGTCTTGCTCAAGAGAAGAACGCATCGCGCGGTTCACGAATCAAGACAACAATCTTACAATCAAGTGTTTCAACACACTAACCACTGAGCCACGCGCTTCCATGTGTGTGTGTGTGTGTGTGTGTGTGTGTTAAATATATAAATATTTGTATGTTTAAGTCTATATGAAATATTCTTTTCTACTCTAAGCACAAGGCCCGGAAATTTTGGGGAAGGGGGCCAGTCGATTAGATCGACTCCAGTACGTAGCTGGTACTTAATTAATCGACCCCGAAAAGATGAAAAGCAAAGTCGACCTCGGCGGAATTTGAACTCAGAACGTAAAGACAGACGAAATACCGCCAAGCATTTCGCCCGGCGTGCTAACCACTCTGCCAGCTCACCACCTTAGTCTATATAATATATTGAGTATCAAAAACCCTTACGTACATTTCGTATCTGTGACAGTTCCAGGGAAACAAAAGAATGCCACGATTTTAGTAGCGAGAACAATTATCTAAATGAATAATTCGGATAAAAAACGGCAAGGGAGATAACTCTCAAGTTTTAAACGATTAAAATTATTTAAATTTGAAATATAGTAGGGGAGTGAGTCTAACTTTTATGAGCGGAAGTAGTGTTAGTTTGCTTCCTATAGAGATAAATTCTTGCCATTGTTGATAATAATCTCAGCCATGGATCCGTTTGTCTGCGATTTCTGTGTTAACAGCTGGATATCCTCTCTAACACTAACCAGTCAACCGTGAAGTAGGAACGGAGCCTGTTTCTGTTGTGTACTAACAGGTACATTAGACACTTCCCCACCCACAACCAGTGGTGTGAAGGTTTCCGCTGAAGTCTGAACGTTTCTTTCTGAAAAACGTGAGGAATTTTGTAATTCATAATATAAGGAAGTCTGCAAGGATTAATACTTAGGTAGGTAGGTAGGTAGGTAGGTAGAAAGAAATATAGATAGACAGATAGATAAACAACAGGCAGATGGATGGATGGGAGCAAGGTTCGATTCCGAGTTAAGCCACCCCTTCAAATAAGGCGGTGGTGCCTTTGGAAAATACACGAAAGCCTCAACTCCTTGTTTTTCTGTTTCTTTTATTTTAGCGTTAAAACGTAGTTTTCAAAGTTACTGAAGGGAAGGGGAGGCGCTCACACACACACACACACACACACACACACTATTTATCCCGTAAAGAAGGAATTTGTTTCTAACTAAAGCTCTATCGCTGAAACTTCGGCAATAACAATGGTGAATAGTATTTAAAGAGAATTT
>NC_068982.1:191455594-191458661 GCF_001194135.2 Octopus bimaculoides | reverse complement strand
GAAATGCACTCAACACCAGAGCTGAAGACACTTCCGAAAAGAGGTGGGGCCTGCGACGTCGAAAACGGTAGAGGAGTAGGGGCCGAAACCGGACGTGGTTCTTCCCGATGAAGTCTTCAGCTAACTGGATCCTATAAAGGAGCTGTTGTGGTAGCAAACCACGAAACATGGTTGGAATTCCTCCATGCTGAACTTACTGCATCAATATGCGTGTAATCATATGCACACTCGTACGCACACAAGCACGCACACACATACACATGTACACACGCTCGCATCCCCCCCCCTGCCAACTGTATCAACATTGCTATTCTGCTATTCTGCTATTCTCTTCTCCCCTATGTAACGTTGGTAACTTCACCACATTTTTCCTTCACTCCTTAACCTTATCCAATCTCTGCAGTTGTCACCTACTCTCCCCTGTCATCCTTACTTATCCATTCAACACTTGTTCTGTATTCATTGTATTACCTCCTCACCCTCACTCATTCCTCATCTTTCACTCCCCCATACTTTCTTGCACCCCCAAACCATTCACTTCCCATCTCATACCTTGAGGGTACATCCAGACATCTCATCATCCTTATTTTTATATCTTCCTAGCCCCGCCTAGTCACCCTGTCGGATTTCCCCGCCCTCTCTACTGCATAATTCCTGTCCAGGTCTGGCGCTTTCTTTCATACTTCGTCTCCCAGCGTAGAGCCACCTTTTTCGGTGCTTATATTCTTGCAAGCTGTATTGTGACCTCATTAGTGCTGGTGGCACAAACCAAGCTCACAGAACACGCTGTAAAGCGGTTGACATTGAGAAGGGCATCTAGCCATAGAAACTATGTCAATGAAGGCATTAGAGTACAATGTAGTCCTTGGGCCCATCGGATCCTGATAAACCATCTAACACATACAAGCGTAGAAGAAGGATGTTAAATACAGACATACATTCTTTCACTCGTTTCAGTCATTTGCCGGCGGCCATTTTGGGGCACCAAAATCCTGGGAGGATAGAAAAGTAGGATGTTTCCAATGCAGCACTCACCCGAGCTTCAGGCTATCTACACTATCGGATTCCAAACTAACCTAGAAATCCGGGTTTTAAAACGGTAAAACCCGAGTGTGGGTTTAGTGAAGAATAAAATACAAAACAAACAAGAAGACCAAGTAAGTCATTAATGGTCAGTTACCACTGTTTCTACTTCCAACGTCAGTTTACGCAAAGGTTCCAAATGAAAATTTCCGTAATATTTGCAGTTTTAAACATTAGAATGGCTCGTCTTTAACTCCTTTCATGCAATGTCTGAAGATGTGTCACTCTAAACCCACACTATGGTTTTACCGTTGTGAAACCTGGATTATCTATACCTGAAGAATGTCCAGATTAGTTTGGAATCCGATAGTGTAGATACTCTGAAGCTCGGGTGAGCGCTGCATTGGAAACATCCTATCTTTCTATCCTCTCATGACCTTGGTGCCCCAACATGGCCGCAGTTAAAAGACTGAAACGAGTGAAAGAATAAAAGGATATGTGTCTGTATTTGTATAAGATGTATTAATGTGTCATTGTGTCTGTGTTTGTTCCCCCCACCACCACTGCTTGACAATTGGTGTGGGTGTCTACGTCCCCATAACTTAGCGGTTCGGCAAAGGAGACCGATAGAATAAGAACCAGGCTTTAAAAAAATAAGTACAAAAAATTCCTTCAAGGCGGTGCCCCAGCATAGCCACAGTCTATGCCATCCAACAACATCAGAGATGTTGGAGTAATTGTTGATAACAATCTAAGCTGGAGTTCCCACTTGGCCCGCAAGATGTGCTCCTGGATTCTGAGAACTTTCCGGTCTAGAGATGCCCACACCATCATCCTTCTCTACTCTACTTTTGCCCGACCTCACCTTGAATACTGTTGCCCACTGTGGTCTTCCCACACGAAGCAACTCATTATGAAAGTGGAAGCACTCCAGAGGTAAATAACAAGAAAGATTAATGGCATGACGGGTATTAACTATTGAAGTCGACTAAAAAAAAAAAAAACTCAATCTCTACTCTCTGCGACGCCGCCGGGAGCGCTGCATCATTTGTGTAATGTGGAAAATATTCCATCAATATTGCACAAATAATGTTGGCATCAATTCTAAAATCCATCCAAGACTTGGCCCCTGTGCTATCCGCCCACTACTAAAATCGAACTCAGGACACATAGCATCATTACGTCACCATTACTTTACCTCAACCGGTCCAGCTCTCTTTAATACCAAAATACATCCGTTTCAAAACGGAAACGGATCCCATAAAATTCAGAAGTTCTGTGGACAAATTTCTTCAAAAAATCCCGGACCAACCTCCTACACCCGGAAATGTCGCCAGCAATAATAACTTTTTGCTAGAGTGGGCCATGGTGCCCCGTATATGACTAAAAGACTTCACCAGATGGTGTTATTAAGTTAGACATGGTCTGGGTCTGTTCTGGCCGAAACCTATCTAAGTTATTCTAAGTAAAAGATAAAGATATATCGCCAAAGAAGTATGTGTGTGTGTATGCGCGTACACAATGTCTGCGATACAGTGTACACCGAAGCCTCGACTGCTACGAAATCTGGAAGCGTGGAAGTAGTTCTAGGTCAGTGATATGTGAATTAGTCTGACAGGACTAAAAATATAACAGGCAACAGCAACAACAACATCAACATCAACATGAACGAGGCATATTTTCTTTAGTTCACGAAAGTTTATTCAAGATATCATTATTCTGTTTAGTAAACTACATTTTGGTTTTATCTAAAACAGAATTAATAAGGAAGAGGAGGAGGGGAGGAGGAGGAAAAGGAGGGGAGGAGGAGAAAAACTGAACGAAAAAGACGACATCGGTTGTTTGGACAGGATGGGAGAATATGGTGGTGGTGCGCGGAGGGGGGATGTGTGTTCTTTTATTATTTAATGTCAATTTGATGTGGAGGGAAAGAGAGAGAAGGAGGAGGGGACAGAATGAGAAAGAGAAAGAGTGGGGAGAAAGATAAGGAGAAGGATAGAGACGAAGAAATGGAATGAGAGGAGAAACAGAGAGGAAGAGGAAG
>NC_068982.1:191447469-191454975 GCF_001194135.2 Octopus bimaculoides | reverse complement strand
CTGCTATGTTTTTTTTACATCGAGCTTTTATAGATTATATTGTAATTGTTGTTGTTGTTGTTTGTCCACAACTCCTCACCTCCACCTCTTGTGAAATAAACGATTTTAAGACTTAAAACCAAACAAAGAATTTGCGCCATATTCTTAAGGGCATTCCTTTATGTGATTGCAGTAGGAAAACAGGCTAAAAAAAAGAAGGCAAAAATCATTGGATGATAATGTTAAAGTTATTATTATTATTATTATTATTATTATTATTATTATTATTATTATTAGGGGTCGATAAATTAAGTACCAGTTGAGTACTGGAAGGTCAATGTAATCGACTTAGTCCCTCTCCCAAAATTGCAGGCCTTGTGCCTTTAGTAGAAAGAATTATTATTATCATTATTATTATTAATGAGTAAGAGAGCAGTGCATACTAATGAAAGTGACTCTGGGATAAGATATACGAAAATCGGTATACCAATCATGATTACACCAGGCACATGCATCACAGCCATATGTGCACGATATGGTGATCTCATATCAATATAAACAGCGCATTACTTTGCAGGTGGGCAGAGCCGGCCCTAGGGTTGCTGGTGCCCCGAGGGCGAAGTGAACTTTGGTGTGTACAAGCTGACAGCCGTGGAAATTTACTTGTCTTTGTCACGCCCTCCTTGGCGCTCCGGGCGACTGCCCGAGTTGCCGGTCCTTCAGGTGGAGCCCAGTTAGAATTTTCTTCAGGTCGAGTAGCCCATCCCGCTCAAAAGGTCCCTGAATAAGGGTTGTTTAAGGATATTGAACGAAACACCCATGTTTCCAAAGGTGAATTATTCAAACCTCAAAGAATTCCTCTCAACACATGGCTATGATGCTCCCCCACTACTTCTGCTCATGATCAGGGATGCACATATCGTCAGCCACCAAGGAACACGCTCAAATGATAAAGGTAAAACAGCCGACAAGTAAATCTGTGGTATTGAGCAGAATATTTGCTGTAGCCCATCTTTTATACCAAGACAAAAACATATATGATAACACTTCCAATCAGTAAAGATCAGAAGCCATGAGGTTGTGTGATGGACCAGACTGAAAGAGCTGAAGACAGACACTTTGCTCTTTGGCCAAGTCCTTATCAACTTTTTAAAGTTTTACTTGAAAAGGAAAGTAAGGGTGATGAGGGAGGTTCTGCCCTCACCCCAGCAATTTTATTAAAGGTGGGCGAATGTCTCAAGAATGGCTCGAGTGAATGGGCCTACTTTAAGCATGCGTCTGTAGACAAAGCGGAAAGAGCACTTACCCTGGTGGTCAGGACTTTTGTGGATTTGTGGGCAGTCCACGAGCAGTCCTAGGAGGTCTCCCTCCTTTGGGGAATTTTGGGATCTAGTTGGTTTGGCTCAGCCAAACCGATAAGATCCAAATTGTGTTGTTATAATCGATTTTTTAAAATTGTTTACACGACTTTCAGGTGACCCTACATTCTGTTTGTCCTGTTCTGTCCATAATGTTTTTCTTAATGTAAACCTTTTGTGGTTAATTAAGAAATCATCATTATTATTATTATTGCGATACTTCTCAGAACGCTCGGTCTTGCTTGTTCTGGTAGATTCTGGTTGAAGAGACGATGTTGGCGACGGTGGTTTTAGCAGTGTGTGGCAGACAGACATCGCCAACTGTGTTCTTGTGTTCGATAGCTATGCGGTGATATACAACAACAACTCGACTTTTAAGATTATGAAGTTTATCTTGGCAGTGGGTTACGTACAATGTTAATGTCTTGCATAAGATTTCTGTAAGGAAGTCAGTTGTGTTTTATAGATATATATCTATAGTGTGACAGCGGTGAATGAATGAATGCGTGGGGACATTAGGTGTATTTTGTATATATAGAAAGAGACTTGCTTAAAGTGTTTCTAGAAAAGATGGGAGATGACGGCATTGAGTTTGGTCGAGACAGTTAGCGCATGTGCAAGAAGAATTGTTCATGTGTGTGAGACGCCAGCGCATACGCGATAGCACCAAACTACAAGCCGGGAGTCCTTAGAGAAACGGAGAAAAGGAACTCAATTAAACATGGCCACAGCCACATTATATAAGTGACAATCGGACGTAGTAGGGAGCCTCTTTATTCGGAGAATCACAGACGGAATAGAGTTGTAAACTTACAGTGTCGTTTGAGCTTACTTGGAGACCAATATGTATGCATTTAAACCATGCTATTACATACATGCTACTGGCCGTATCCGCTGCTAATTTGCCGTGGAGAATATTTTTCGCTTTAAGCAATGGGTGCTACAAAAGCGGCAACAGTCATTTCGAAGCGCCGTCTGGTGGAGCAGTGAACACTACTTTCCCGTGTCTACTCGACCGACGTTGCATGTCATCACCTCATGTTTTGAAACTGGTTAAGTATAAAGAAGCGAAAACAAAGTCATTTCAGAGTTGTTGCTCTGGCGGTACATGGAGCTGAAAGCGAAGCGTGTCGTTCGTGTGGAGAGACTCAACAGATCGCAGTGTCTGTCTTTTTCCTAAAAACCTCTTACAAATATTCCCCGTTTAACTATCAACTTTTGTCACTGCGAACAGATGAAGGTCAAGGTTACAATCCTTTCTCTAACAAACACTAATCCCCATCTAAATCACCCCCCACATCCACATACCCTGTCTTTCTCTAGAAAACCCTATTTCTCATCCCACCCCATACATCTAGACTAAACAATTTTCCTAAACCAACTTCTCCCAGAAAGTCATTCTACAGGAATCCCACCCGCCACCCACGGATTTCCGCAGTTTAAAGTGAAACAACATTAACCATCACAGTTAAGTTCATATTAACATATTTTGTTATTGAATGGAGGGAGTATTAAATGGTTAATTAATACTAATTATGGTGAAGCAGACAGGCAGCTTGGCAAACAGCAGGACACACAGGTTAATGTTAATATTGTTGTGTAGAAAGCAATGAGATAATTAAGTTGAAATAATTATAAATCAGGAGACAGATAGTAAGATAGATAAGTTAATATTAGCATATTTCAAATTAAAGAGTATTAAATCGTTAATTAAAAATAATTTATACTGTGAGAAAAAAACGCCAGACATTAGTCATGTTCAAACATGGTAATAATATTGGGGAGTTAGTGAAATGATTAGAGAGGCTGATAAAAATGCTTTGCATTATTGGTTGAGAGCAGGGTGGGGGAGACTTTTTAGTACGGTGGGCAAAAGTTTCCAAAGAAAAAAGCTCCGCAGGCGGATCACAACTTCTGGTTCTTGTATCTGTGTATATATCTATGTATAATTCGATGTACATTAATAAAGATAAGTTTAACATCAAACTAACGCGTAACATCTTCATTAACGCCGCCACTGAATTTAGGATGTTTATATTATTTACGAGGTATTCTATATTTTTCAAAATGTTCCTATCCTGATGTTGGAGAAATCTGAAGTCAAGCACAGACCAAATTTAATTTTGAAACATTAGATTAATACCTAAATAGAATTATGTGTAAATGACATATTTGAACAAATTTATCCGAGTGATAATTTTATCAAAGCTAATCAACCTTAACTTTAAAATTTGACTTTGTTTAGTGAGAAGGATGAAACTACTTTAAAAATATTTCTTTCTTTGAAAGTTTAGGAATATCAATGACTTTGAAGAAACTGCTATTCTTAGTTTATTACTCAGGTTTTCGTTAGTAAGTCTGGTATGAAGAAGATTTTTTGCATAATTCAATTTGGAAAAAAACTGCTCACAAGTTGTCGAAAATTGAGATACGAATTTCAAGGCATTTTTATGTAAAGCAGAGAATTTCTCAGGATTGATACGTTTGTAGAAGTCCAATAAAGACAAATTACTATATTTCGATTTTATTAAGTTCTCCGACTGCAAATCAATTCTAATTGTAAGGAATCCGGAGCTTCCTCAGGACACATATCAAAAGGTGTTTCAAAAACACGTAGATCGATTTTATCTTGTATTTCTTCAAATCTACTTTCAAATTTCTTCAAAAGACTTTCACATTCGTCAGATTTTGTTCGCTCAATTTCGGAAAATGTGTGAAGCACTTTCTTTTCAATTGTGAGACAAATAAATGAAGCATCGATTCAAAACTTTTGACATGAAGAAGCAAACTGGTTGTTAACTGATTGGAGCCGTGTAGTTTCAAGTTCAAATTATTTAAATGTCTAGCTATATCTACTAAAAATGCTAAGTCACTTTGAAACTTTTTATCTTCCAGTTCTATAATAGGAACACCTTTAACATTCATAAGAATTTTCACTTCTTCCTTCAGTTGTTAAAATCGCTTAAGCATTTGGGCCTTACTTAACCACTTAGCTTCACAATGGTACAATAAATCCCCATATTTGGCTTCACCATAGTTTCATGTGATCGGTCTAATAATTGACCATTCAGCGTGAGGCTGTGGCGTGATATGGTTTTCTCGAATGTTCCTATTGTCTCCTATAAAAGACCGTTTTGCAGCTCGATTAATCGCAGAATGCTGAAGGCGGCTGAGTGATATGCGTGTCCACTCTTGCCCTGGGCATTTACGCAGACAACTCCAGGATGTCGGACGGACCCATTCTGAACATTCACTCAATGTCCCTTAAGTAACATCTACAGACGCGATGAGCGTTCTCTCTCTCTCTCTCTCTCTCTCTCTCTCTCTCTCTCTCTCTTTCTCAGTCAGCAAACATTTATAAAGTTCAGTGTAAATAGCCAACACCAAATATCTTTGTGTCCAGCATGTTCGCTTTACTTATTTATTCACACAGCCAACGAAATACATCTTCATTTACCAGCTTCACATAACACCAACCAAGCCCACCACCATCAAAAGTGGGGGAGTGGGAAAAGCAAGCAACATTGTTTGATATTACTTCTGCAAATATCGTAGAGGCTTCCACACTAGTTCTTAGTCATCCTATAATTATTTCTAGTTTTTAAATCTTCCTACATTGAATATGCTAACACTATATTGCTACCTATCTATCTACTTGTTTATCTATCTATCTATCTATCTATCTATCTATCTATCTATCTATCTATCTATCTATCTATTTATCTATCTATCTATCTGTCTGTCTGTCTGTCTGTCTGCCTGTCTGTCTACTTCGTTTTTTTAATCTTCCGCCATTAAATATGTTAACACTAACTTAATTGTTGTTGTTTTTTAATGCGAATGGCATCTGTGAGTAATTAACTACAGAAATTAACTATAATAACCCTATTTTCTTTATCCCAATATCTCAGTGACATTAGTGGTTGCCATACCCAGATGTTTACTGACCTGATGGTGAAAGGAAGAGGAGAACCAGAATTGGAGGAGGAGGAATTTGGGTTTGAGACTTAAACGCTGTGGCCATAGCAATCGTTATTAACAGTGTCGTCGTCGT
Organism: Octopus bimaculoides; assembly: GCF_001194135.2. Classification (NCBI taxonomy): domain Eukaryota; kingdom Metazoa; phylum Mollusca; class Cephalopoda; order Octopoda; family Octopodidae; genus Octopus; species Octopus bimaculoides. Next base: position 191,449,584 of record NC_068982.1, on the reverse strand, counting down.
CATCGTCGTCGTTGTTGTTTAGCCCCAGGACAACTATGATCCAGGAGACCGAGGGTCAAAAGTACTCCAGTCATGACCATCTAGACTTTTCCAGACACAGTGTATTTCAGACCGCAGCAGTGAATGTACTTTGGTCTTCGAGTTGGTAAGATGTATTTCGAGGGCGGATTTAGCTGCTATTTCTTGCGGGTTAAGTAACTTTGTAGAGTTGTCCTCGTCGGTTGGAAGATTCTTTCTCTTTGTCTCATGAAGGGATCCGCAAGAGCAGAGCTTCACGAGTCTGTTTAGGGACCATAAAGGACTCCAAACAAAGCTGAAGGGAGACCCACGACTCAGACCGCTTTTAGCTCGACACATTGATACTCACCAACATCCTACAACCCACAAATACACGGGAGATAACTCCAGCCATGTTTCAACATATTAGACCTCGTTAGCGTTGTATGCTCTTCACCGCCCTCACTGAAGAAGGAATGGTGACCGAAGCACAAAGATATCGTGATTACATAATATAGACTATAAAACTCTACAATATGTTTAGATAATGAACCGCTCACAGCCGTCGATGTCTACGAATGTATTTTTAAGGAATAGTGAGGTACCCACACGCGTACATTATTCATTTCGGAGCCCTGTTCGTTAACCAAAGTGTTCGTTACACGAGTAATTGAAATACATATAAATATGAGTCATTTGTTCCAAGCCACACTTAAACTCCGTAAAAAAGACATGAAATGAAGCTTTATTTGTCCAGTCATCAAAAGCAAATGCATAAATACATAAATGTATAAGCGCACGCGTGTGTGCGCTTGTGTTTTTCCTTTTGTCTTGCTTTTGTTGATCCATGGTTATGGTTTTAGCAAAAAATATTTTCTATATAAAACATGAAAATGTGCAAGTTATGTAACATTCGTACATGGATGTAAACGGACAGCTTGTGCACGCTCTGCCAGCCACTTCTAAGCGTGCGTAGTCAATTCGTGGTTTGTTGTTCAAATTTAAGTTCATTGGCTAAATATAATTTTCTTCAGAAAAACTATTTGCTGTACAATTTTCCATTGAGCGTACTATTCGTATATACTCTCACAGCGCTTATACGCGTATGTAGTCTACTCGTGGTTCGTTGATCAAATTCCAACTCGTTATTAATTGACTTCAGAAGAAACCGTTCGTTACTCGATTTGTTTGTTTAGAGAACCGTTCGTATATGGGTACCCCATTGTACTAATTGTTTGTTTCTAAAAAGGCATGGTTTTAATGTATATTCTTTCATAATATAGATTTACTTGGCGGGGTAGATGCGCCCAGATCTATTTCTAAGTATCAAAGGAGTAAACGAGATTGTATGACGTTGCAGTTTTATCGATCTTCTACAATCTATGTCAATGTTTGCCATATGGTGCCACTCTGTGATGTCATTTAGCCTCAAACCCAATTTCCTTCAAATGTATTTACGTCTTTTCTTGTTTAAAAAAACTTGCTTTCTTTTTACTGAACGCTTTTCATTTTACGTGGAACATCATAGAAATACTCGCAAGACAAATCAAATCTGTAAACGTATGTATACAATTGTCACAAGGTATGTGAAGGGAGGCAAAAGTTTTGTGTCATACAATATTTCTGATCGATTCGTGCTTTACTGTTTGCGTTACACACACACACACACACACAAAAAGAAGAAACTTACAGGAAGGAGTCACATCAAGTCGATAATCTTTCAATGTTTGTATACAGAAAATGATGAATGGTAAAGTGAAACTAACAGAAATTTAACTTAATAATCGCCAATGGGTTCGTTTATTTTATTATTTACAATATTTGATATTTTTGATTTAATTCTAGATGTGTTTAGGAATAAGAAGATTGTTTTTTTTTTCTCGGGGCTTAAATAAGAATTTATCAGAACTAGTTTACACACAAAAAAGTGTTTGTTTTTTTTTAAATCTTATAATCTTCTACTTTGGGGAGTTGGTTTCGATAAATTATCTGAAAGTTACTCTTTATATGAGTTTAAAAAGTAATGATCTTCGGAGTGAAGAAGATATAACTGCGGGATTGATAACAAGACTAAAACAATCCAGGAAAATATGAAAATAGATTTAGGTATTCCGAGTA
>NC_068982.1:191445875-191447236 GCF_001194135.2 Octopus bimaculoides | reverse complement strand
AAAAAGCGAGAAAGAAGTCTTTTAATTATGACTTTTAAAGGCAGCGAACTGGTAAAATTGTTAACAGACCGGACAAAATGCTTAGTGGAATTTCTTCTGGCTTTACGTTCTGAGGTGAAATTTTGCCGAAGTCGACTTTGCCTTTCATCCATTCGGAGCTGATAAAATTGAGTATCAGATAAATATACTGGAAGCGATATAACCGACGACTCCGCACCCCCCATTGCTGGCCTTCAAAATTAAAAAGAATTATTGTCATTGATGTTTAGGGGTCATTTTCCCCCCTTCTTCTCATTTTCCCTTCTCTTTAGGTTATTTACAACACAAATAAAATACTTCAAAACGGAAAGAAAAAAAATGACGAATTCTTGTATTTCATTTCCGACTATTAACGATTATCTGTTAACTTTCAGTTTAATTTATCATGTTGTTTATCATTTTATATGTTCTGTCGTGGGCGTTTGTTGGTGAATGAAAATGTATTTCTAGGGCTGCATGTAGAAGTAATAAACAACACTTGTAAACATTAATAGAAAATTTATTTACTGCACTTAGTGTTTGCTGTGTTGGTCCTTTATCAAAAACTGTGACAATTACACATCAGGAGAGACATACTACTGGGATCTATGACAATTTAACTGATATAGTAATCTATGGTTGGCTCATCACAACTGGGAAATAGCTGCAATATATTTGTGGTAATCTGCCAATGGCTGGTGGTGAACGGGAATGGTGACACTGAGTGGCTGTCTCAACATTCTGGGATTACCACCAAAAACCACCTTTATATAGCGATGGTTTGTCGCTGATTGGTAGATTAATCGGCCGATCATGTGAAACTACTGTGGCTAGGTCGTGGTATCTAGTCGGCTATCCAGCAATTCGGATTCGAATCCGTTACAAAGGTCGAAAGTAGTGTTAACATTTTGAATAATTGATAAGAGAAAAAATTATCTTTAACAATATTCATTAATTATTCTAAGCTTTATTTATAAACATGTGTATAATTAGTGAAATATATGTTGTGCGAGTGAACCAAAAAAAAAATTATTTCTAATTTTGGTACCAGGCCAGCAGTTTTAAGAGGAAGGGGTAATTTGACTCCTGTATTTGACTGGTACTTTATTTTATCGGCCCCAAAAAGATAAAAGGCTGGATTTGAACTTCTGGAAGAATTTCCTTCTGAACATGTTTATGCTCTAACAACTATGCTGCTTTAAACTAAGAAATATGGGATTGCTAAAAGATGAGACCTGAAATGTTTCTTATAAATTGAACATAGTTGACTGATACAACAGGAATAATGACTTAGGAAAGGTGTTGAGTGTTGAAATGCAATAAATAGGATCCCCCCCCCCCCC
>NC_068982.1:191442572-191445831 GCF_001194135.2 Octopus bimaculoides | reverse complement strand
CCGCCAAGAATTTAAACTTCGGGGATTATATAGGCTCACCTTGGTGTTCTGGAAAGTTTCATGAAGCATTTAGGCGCGAAAAATTAAACTTTTCCTTTCAACTATCAACTCACATCATTGACTGACGTCACAGATGGTTGGCTGGAGATTATCAAATATAGCACAGCCAGCCACCACCACAGCGTGTGTGTATGCGTGTGCGTGCGTGTGTGTCCGTGTATGTGTATGCGTGTGCGTGCGTGTGTATCCGTGTATGTGTATGCATGTGTATATATGTGGGCACGTGTGTTATGTGTTTGTATGCGCGCGCGAGTGTATGTATGTGTGTGGTTCGGTTAATGGCGTTATCACAGCTGCACCTGGTTTTGAATAAGCATCCATGTTTGAACCGAGTTCGAGTAGTGATAGTGAGAGAGAGAGGATTCCGCGATGTTTGGATGTCTTCCTTCGGTGTCGTCAGCATCATTAATGTCGTCGTCGTCGTCGTCGTCGTCGTCGTCGTTGCTGTTGTCTTTAGAATGTTACTCTTCATTCTGGAAGAAGTCGACTCTCTCTAGTTCTATTCGTCCACAGGCAAGAAAGAGATCACTTCATAATGAACGTAGACTAGGTGGTTTTTTCCACTCAGTGAGTCTGAAGAAACGCTCACAAGATATCAAATTCAAAACTCCAATAGGAAACTGTGAGGCTGGAAGCTGCTGAAAACAACAAATTAAGACCTCCAGCTGTGTGTTTGGCGTTTTGTCAAATGCTGCTTATGGTCGCTGTTGAGTGAGTGAATGAAAATGTATTTCTCAGGTTGCGTGAAGAAGTAACGAACAACTGACAGAAGATTTTGTTATTATAAAAAAAAGCAAGTACTGGAGTCGATTCGTTCGACTAAAAATGCTTCAAGGCGGTGCCCCAGCATGGCCGCAGTCTAATGACTGAAACCAGTAAAAAGATTATATTGGGTCATCCCATAAATAATGCGGTTTTTTAGTACTTATTTTATTTTTCAAAATTAAGATAAAGTTCTTTTTTAATTTAAACTATACTCTCCTTCATTTTCTGCAATGCTCTTCCATTTGTCCGGTAGACTTGCCAGACCCCTCTTCCAAAATTTACTTGTCCGTGACAAAAAATACTCCCCATCCCCTACTGTTCTGACCTCGTCTACAGAATTCATATCTTTTCGGTTTAAATGTTTTTGAAGACTGCGGAATAAATGATAATCAGATGGGGCAGTGTCCGGCGAATATGATGGATGGGTCATTGTTGCCCATTCAAACTGCTCCAGTCTTTGAAATGTCATCCTCACTGTATGTGGCTGAGCTTTTTCCTGATGGGAGAACATCTTTCGTCTTGAAACCAAAGAGGGTCGGTTTTTTTTTTTTTTCAAGCACTGACTTAAGCTGTTTATGCTCCTCAAAGTAGATCTTTGTTATCGTTTGGTTTGAGTTTAAAAGTTCAAAGTGGACTAAACTGTTCATATCCCACAACACAGATAACAACACCTTATGTGGGTGAAGACCTTCTTTAGCCTGAGATGCCAGTGTTTCTTTTTTCCCTTACTCGCTGTCTTTGGCGCTTGACATTTTTATAGAGAACCCATTTCTCGTCACCAGTCACTATTCAGTCCAAAAAAAGTTCATTCGTGAGACGCGACAGCAAAGAAGAGAACACATTCACTCACTACATGTGATTAGACTCGGAAAGTTTGTGAGGAACCCATTGACACAATTTGCTGACTTTTCCGATGGCATGCTGGTGTCGATGAATAGTTCTCTGCTAGTTCCTCAACAGTTACGATGGGATTTTGTTCCACCAGGGTTTGCAAGACGTCCTCGTCGAGCTCTACAGATCTTCCAAGACGAGTCTCGTCTTCTAGGCTGTAGTTTCCAGCTTGGAATTTCTGGAACCACTGTTGACACTGGCTTTTGCTTATTGCCCGATCCTCATATACTGCATTAATATTCTTCACACTTTCTGTTGCGTTGTGGCCTTCATTGAACTCCTACAGAAAAACATGCTGATTATGCTCCTTTGTCCCTTCCATTATAGCCTTGAAAAAATAACTGTTAAAATCGAACTGCACTCTTCAAAACTTGCACTAAGAATAAGCACCAGGTAAAATTACTACCTGCTTTTATAGCAAGTTGATGCAGGTAGTTTAACCAGTACCCCTCCAACTTTTAGTTCATGCAACTGAAAAACTGCATTATTTATGGGATGACCCTATATATATATGTGTGTGAGTGTGTGTGTGTGTGTGTGTGTGAGAGAGAGAGAGAGAATGTGTGTGTGTGTGAAGGCGCGTGGCTTCGTGGTTAGGGTATTCGGCTCACGACCGTATGGTCGTGAGTTCAATTCCCGGCGACGCGTTGTATCCTTGAGCAAGACACTTTATTTCACATTGCTCCAGTCCACTCAGCTGGTAAAAATGAGTTGTACCTGTAATTCAAAGGGGGCCAACCTTCTCACATTCTCTGTCACGCTGAATCTCCCTGAGAACTACGTTAAGGGTACGCCTGTGTGTGGAGTACTCAGCCACTTGCACGTTAATTTCACGATCAGGCTGTTCTGTCGATCGGATCAACTGGAACACTCGTCGACGTAAGCGACGGAGGGCCAGTCTTATATCTATATATTCCTAGTTTTCGTCAATGGAGTGCGGCCATGCTGGAGCACCACTGTGAAGTGATTAGTCGAACAAATCACCACTAGTACTTATCTTTTGCAGCCTGGAACTTATTAAACTTATTTATCGGTCTCTTTTTGTCAAACCGTTAAGTAATGGAGGGCAAGGACAGACACAAAGACATACATATACGACGAGTTTCTTTCAGTTTCCTTCTACCAGATCCACTTCTATGGTAGAAGACACTTGCCCAAGGTTCCACGCAGTGGGACTGAACCTAGAATCATGCGGTTAGGAAGCAAATTTCTTATCACACACCCACGCCGGCACCTATCTCTCAAAAATGCTTAAACCTGGATACAATGTTACGGGTTAACTGAAATGACGAGTTTTTATTTCCAGTGGTAACTATTTCAGTTTACGTACAACTGTAATTTTTTTTTTGGGGGGGGAGAGGAGGGGGGAAGGCACGAACGCGAAACATTCTGGTTGCTATCCCCCTCTTAACTACTAAAAAAAGTTAATTGAGTTAAAAATAATCGGGAGAAATTGCCTTCTTGCTGCTAATGTTGCGTGTGAATAAATATTTTAATTCTTTTGCTCTTCCGTACTTTAACGAATAGCTATCGTCACCATTTC
>NC_068982.1:191431338-191441842 GCF_001194135.2 Octopus bimaculoides | reverse complement strand
ATTGACCCTGGAGGAATGAAAGACCAAGTGACTCCGGCGGGATTTAAACTAGAACAAATACCGCAACTGTTTTTTCTGACTTTCTAACGGTTGTGCCCTTTTAATAATAATAATAATAATAATACAGTTTTTGGTGGAAAGTGGTCAGTCTTTTGCATCGAATTATCTTATCGATCCTGAAAGGATGAAAGTCGACTTCGGCAGAATTTTATCTCGGGATGTAAACTTTCGCAAAAAATGACACTAAACATTTTGTCCGACGCACTAACGATTCTACCAACGTGTCGCTTGGCTTTTTGCAATTTATTAAAAATAAAAACTTCCTGATTTTTTTCTTTCTTTCGTATATTTTAACTGGCCATCAGTTCTGAAAATAACCCTTACCATAAAAGAGGTTCCGCAATGTATCTAGGACTATATTATCCAATGTTTCCTCTTTTTTTTTAAGACTGTAAGGTGTTCTTTAAATGATATTCAGCTGTATTTCTAGCATATCGTCCGGTACACGTAGAGGCTCATCGTTTATAATATTTGTCAAGCACTGAACTAAGATGCTTCATCGTAATTAACATTCGTTAATAGACGCAAGATTTTGGTTCCTAATGGCGAGTCTACACGGTCCCTTTAACTGTTAGAAATAGTAGCCAAATCTCACAAATCGCACCATGCAGTCTTGAAAAGAAAGGAAAAGCGCTTTGGATCAGCGGCTGTCAGGGCAGCATGCGACCCTCAAGCATCCTTCGAACGGTCTTCCCTCTAGAAATATAAATTTTTCGATTGAGTTCTGTTTTACTTTTATTTTTTGCTTTGAGCCCCCTAAAAAAATCCAGGTTTTGTATCTAGCCCGGGCATTAAAAAGACTGACAACCACTACTTTTGATAGTCCAGAATATCTCTAAAAGCTGGTGGTCATAGTTAGAAAGGCGTCTTTAACCATAGGTCTACTTGATCAAGGATACCCAACAACAATAGGGTTAGATTCAATAGACAACGCCCTTCTTATACCAAGAGATTCCATTTATTTCTTGTAAAGTTTATTAATTACACCCAGTGACATGTTAATTACGCAGCCAACTTTATTAATCCTGAAGTTAATGACAGATGGTGAAGGCATGCTGTCTGCCCTACCCTCGCTCTATCTACATCAGTTGTGAACCATTTCTAAACCCTTCCCAGTACTTAGAATTTAAATGAGAAGTAGGACATCGTGTGGGAAAGATGGAGAGAGAGAAAAGAGTGTGTGTATAGAGGAAGAGAGAGAGTCAGTGGGTGACAACCATTCCTTCTCGGGATGGAATGAGGTTTCCCATCCTATTAAAATTGACCCCTTGTTTCAGGAGAATAAAATGTTTTTCACATTCTTAGAAACATTGACCTTCCCCCCTTTCTTTCTGTGTGTGTGTGTGTGTGTGTGTGTGTGTATATATATATATATATGCATACACATACACATGTTTAGTGTTGGTTGTTGGAAGAAAGAGTACTCAATACCATAGGAAAGATTGACACTATTTTTATTTTGGTTGAGTCAGTCTCTTGTTGTTCAGGAGTTCCACCTGTGGGTGCACAGGATCTTCAGGTAAGTCATCATCTGCCTGAAGCTCGTGGAGACCCACAGGTGAAACTCAGAGCAGCAAGAGGCTTGTTCGGCCATAAAATTAAAATCTAAACATTGGCTCTTTAATTTTTCAAGCTGGATTGAGCAACCCTCTAATCAAAGGCTTTCCACCCGTGACCATCCTGTTTGTCTTACCCTAACCATTGAGTACCTATGACTATACTTTTCAACGTGCCCTTCTTTAACAAGACAATATAAGTTGAGGGATGTTTGACTACTCATTTCTGCAGGTCAACCGACCACCTGGAAGCTGCTACATTCATTCGACCATTTTCAGTAGACAATGTTTGAATCATTTCATTCACACTGATGATGATCTTGTAATAGGAAAGGCATGAACACCACCACACCAGCTCTCACCCATCAAGGAATATTTCTGATTTAGAATGGAATAACGTTTCCTGTAGTTGAGGACTTTGTTTCAGAACAAAATGCTTTTGGGGTCTGTCCTGTTGCACTCTGCTCTGGACAAGTGTTTTCTATTTTCATGCCAAACTGACCAATGCCATGTGAGAGAATTTGGTAGATAGAAACTGTATTGAAGCTCAGCATGTGTGTGTGTGTGTGTGTGTGCATGCAAGCATGTGTGTGTGCGCACGTGTGTGTGTGTTTGTGTATTTGTGTTTGTCTTTCACTTCTTGGCAACCAATGTTGGTTTGTTTACATCTCCATGACCAGCAGTTTGGCAAAAAGGATCCGGTCACCTCAGTGGTCCTCAGCCTGTGGTCTGCAAAGGTAGTACCGTTTGTCTGTGAACATGTTAAGCTGACAGACCTTTCCTGGGGTCCGTGAGAAAACTCATGTAAATAAAAGTGGGGTCCTTGGTAGTGAAAAGGTTGGGAACCACTGGTCAGTTATTTTAGAAAGTTAGAAACCTTGAAGGCACTGCTCCAGCATGGCTGCAATTCAATAACAAAAGAAGAAGTCTATATAACAGACGTCAGCCTGGACAACAGACATTGAATGATGATGCTGATGATGATGGTCTCTCTACACAACTTCACAAATGTCTGTCTTCCCCTCTCTCTCTCTCTCTCTCTCTCTCTCTCTCTCTCTCTCTCTCTCTCTCTCTCTCTCTCTCTCTCTCTCTCTCACCTCAGCCCCTTATATCAATATTTTTAAGTCCATATTTAAAAATTGACACCATTTCTCAAATTGCTTGAACAGAAATCTGTTGAAATGTTAGGACAACCTCAAAGAAATGGTGTCAGGCTTAACCTCTTTCTAGACTTAATACAAAGAAGACTTTTCCGAGGAAACCTTTTTGTTAATGTCAACAGACATTTGGTGGAGAAGAGAACAATTTTAATCCAGTCTCCAGTCGTCATCTGGTGACATTACTTAGAAAGGTTTGTTAGTGTGAACAAAGCTTACTGTAATGGGACACCATATTGTTCATGTTGGTGATGATGATGATGGTTAGCAGAGAGGAACAAGGATAGCCAACCCCGCCAACCCCTGTATATTATTACCTCATACTTGTTGTTTAGTACTAGTTTCAGCTGATCTCTAATGAAAGATATTCCAGATGTGACCATCCTGTCTTTTATTCAGGCAAACTGTATCAAAGATTGAATATACTTCCTTTTATTTGATGAGAGTAGGGTGTGATTTGAAGGAGATTTTAGTGACTATTTTTAGCAGATCTGGCTACCACTTAGCAGTTCCTATGCTGTCTGAACAGGATTCGTTCCACTTTGGAATAACTTTAGTTTTAAGTAAAAGGGTCACGTTTTTTTAAGTATTATAAAATATTATTTAGTCTGGCACTCTTTGTTGTTGTTGTTGTTGTAAAGGAGGAAGAGGTGGAGGGGGAGGGAAATATTCTCTTTCTAACTGGGCACGGAATTCTTTGCATGTGGTGTAAACTGGGAATCGATCAGGAATTGAAACCTCATTGCTGTTCCAGTTTATCAGAAACTTAAAACTTAACTTTTGCTCATCGTTTTAATAACAACAATAACAATAATAATAATAATAATAATTGTAGCTAATTTGGGTACAAAACCAGAAATCACGAAGGACCCATTACCATTGATTCCAGTGTTTGACTGACATGTTATTCTATTGACCATGGAGGAATGCAGGGCAAAATTGAACTCTAGCTGGAATAGTTTGTCTGTTTCTTTGCCAATTCTATGAGTCCATTGCCTTAAACAATGATGCCGATAATAGTGATGATTAATGATGATAATATTTTGCATTAAACAGTGGTGGTGATGGTGGAATAGTTGTTTGAGTTAGATCAGATTATCTCCAATGTCTCATGTTGTGATGATGATGATGATGATTGTGACCAAATGAAGAAATTCCATTTCTTGCCTTATAGCAACAATTCTAAGACGTTTCCTCAGAGGGATTCCTCTCTTTCTTCTCCTGTGTCAGACAACATTCACTACTCATTCTCTTTCTATCTTTTTTTGTGTTGCTAACAGCAACGACACTTGAAAACCTAACCTTAAACAATTAAAACCTCTTTGCAATTAACATTATTTGCATATTAATTAAAAAGTAAGCTTCTTCAAGTTCATACCTCAAAACCTCTGTGTGTGTGTATATATCTGTATGTATGTCTATGTGTGTGTGAATGCAAAATGCTATTTGAAACTGTTCTGAACATTTTACTCAAAATTTCTCCATCTTTTTTATTCCTTTTCTAAAAACTTTACACAACTTTCATAAATAAGACTCGCTGACCCTCAAACTATTTCTTCCTAACTTTCGAAAATAACTCGGATCCATTTTATTAGTTTACAAACAAATCTGATCTTGTTCTTTCTCTCTCACACTCTCTGTGCGTGTGTGTGTCTGTATGTGTGTCTGTGTGTGTGTGTGTGTCTGTGTGTGTGTGTGTGTCTGTGTGTGTGTGTGTCTGTGTGTGTGTGTGTCTGTGTGTGTGTGTGTCTGTGTGTGTGTGTGTCTGTGTCTGTGTGTGTGTGTGTGTGTCTGTGTGTGTGTGTCTGTGTGTGTTAAAATGCAATAAAGTTGTGCTTTACACAGCCTTAGTAAGAGTTGTGTTCAAACACCCCTACACACACACTCTTTCTCTCTCTCTCACACACGCACACACACACACACACACACTCTTTCTCTCTCTCTCTCTCACACATGCACACACACACACACACACACTCTTTCTCTCTTTCACACACCTATGCATACCCACCCACACACACTCATAACAGGGTTTGTTTTGGGGTTAGGCTTAGGATTGTATTAAGAAAACTATTTCAGGAACATTTCTGTAAGGATGAATAAATAAGGAATGTTTAATCGGTGCCATTGGAATGGTTAAATGCGATGTAAAAGGAAGAAGTGAAAATTTCTAAGATTTTCACAAGGAACCAGTTTTAGTGCCTTCTGTCAGTAATTACCATTTTATTTTCAACACCTATTCCCATGAGAAAGGTATGAATGCCACAGCACAGATTTCCTATTTCTTAAAACCTGCCAAATCAAAATTAATCAAAACTGGAAAACAATAAGACATGCAGATTTACTGCATCTATAATTGGTTATTCTACTGTTCTGAGTTCTAATTCCATGAGGGTCAACTTTTCAGCTCTCTGTGGTTAATCTATAAACACTTAAGTGGCAAGATGCCAGAGCCATTAGCGTGCGAGGCAAGGTGCTGAGCAGTATTTCATCTGCGTTTACGTTCGGAGTTCAAAAACACACACATTAAGAGATTAGGCCTGACGCTACAGTTCATATTTGTCATTAAGTAAACCAAAAAATGAAAATAAGTAAAAAAAAAAATCAAAAGTATATTCGTTAAATATTTAATTGTTTCAACAAAAGAAATCAAATGTCCAACAGAGATTTGTAATTAAAAACTGCTGAGTTGTTCTCATTTGTTTGGTTTAATTACAAATTATAAATGTTTAAATAGGAATTATAATAGCAATAATTCTCATAATTCTCTTTGGTAAAGGTGTTTTTAGAGCTGTTTGTGTCAAACAATAAGTTTATATAATAATAATGATAATGATGATAATAATAATAATAATAATAATAATAATAATAATAATAATAATCATCATCATCATCGTCATCGTTTAACATCCGCTTTCTATGCTGGCATGGGTTGGACAATCGTTTAGTTAGCATCCATTTTCCATGCTAGCATGGGTTAGATGGTTTGACTGGAACTGGTAAGCTGGAGAGTTGAACCAGGTTCCAGTCTGATTTTGGCTTGGTCTCTATAGTTGGATGTCCTTCTTAACGTCACCCACTCCAAGAGTGTAGTGGGTGCCTTTTACATGCCACTGGCACAGGTACCTTTTATGTGTCACCAGCATTGTCCATGACTACGATTCCACTTGGCCTGATGGAGTCTTCTCAAGCACAGCAAACTGCCAAAGATCTCGGTCATTTGTCATCACCTCCGTGAGACCCAACATTCAAAAATCATGCTTCATCACCTCATCCAATGTCTTCCACCTCTTCCACGGGTTCCCTTCACAGTTAGGGATCAACGTTTCTTTCCTTTGTGCGTCACATGACCATACCAGCATAGTCATCTCTCTTGCACATCACATCTGATGCCTCTTATGCCCAAATTTTCTCTCAAGATGCTTACACTCTGTCATATGTCTGCATTGACATTGCACATCCAGCAGTTACAGCCCATGTTTCACTGCCATGTAGCATGGCTGTCTGGACGCAGGCATCATACAATCTGCCTTTTCCTTTGAGGGACAGGCCCTTTGTCACCAGCAGAGGTAAGAGCTTTCTAAACTTTGCCCAGGCTATTCTTATTCTAGTGGCAATGCTCACAGAGCATCCACCTCTGTTGCTGACTTGGTCACCTAGGAAGTGGAAGCTATCAACTACTTAACGTTTGGTGTCCATGTTGGTCTGAATTGGACGGTTCGACCAGGGCTGGCAAGGCTGGAGAGCTGCACCGAAACCCCGGTCTGTTCTGGCAGGGTTTCTATGGCTGGATGTTCTTACGAGCTCTGTTATGTGGCACCAGCGTGGGTGCTTTCCCCATAGCCCCAGCACAAGACTTTTGCAGGCCAATCATCTTCTCCAGGGGGAGCAGATGTAACACTTCTGCTGTGAAGTACGGGTTTTCTTGAGTACGCATGGGTCTTTTTAATAATAATGGTTTCAAATTTTGGCACAAAGTCCGTAATTTCATGGGTGCGGGTAAGTCAATTACGTTACCTCCAGTATGCAACTAGTACTTAATTTTTTGATTCCAAAAGGACAAAAGACAAAGTTGAACTTGGTACTTTATTTTATCAACCCTGAAAGCATAAAAGGCAAATTAACTTTGGCAGCATTTGAACTTTGAACATGAAGAACTGGAAGAAACACTATGATTCATTTTATTCAATGCATTAACAATTCTTTATCGGTTTCAATTTTGGCACTGAAATTACTGACTTTGTACCACAATTTGAAACGATTACTACTACTACTACTACTACTACTACTTCTACTACACACTGTATTGCTGAACATCTACCATGTTATTTGTGTTCCAGTTCTCCCCTCCCCGACTCCCTACACGATGATGATACCCAATGGACTTTGACAATTTTTGGTGGTTTCCTCTTCCACAATCCTCCACCATTCTTTCTAAACCATTTAGTCACCCTGCAGCAGCATTTCTTTCTTTCTTAAGAACTGACTTCAGTGACTCAAAGACAATTCTTTCCAAAGTCTTCCTTAAAGCATTCTCTCTTTTTTTCCTCTCTTTTTTTTCTCTCTTCTTTCGCTCTCTTCCCTCTCTCTCTCTGTCTCCTCCCTCTCATGTCTAAAAGCATTAATGACCCTAGAAAGGCTATAATTCCAAACAAAGCAAAGAAGGAACAGGGAAACATGAAACAGGGCCGCATGGGGTTAATAAGTTCATTCTACGACCTCACAGTTATCAATGGATAATATTTCGTTTCAAAGACAAGTGCCGTCCTCTTGAAGAGCTAATTCTACTGATGAGTCAACATGTATGTGATTTCAGGTTCTTGACCAAACTTGCTCTTCCTGGCACTACCATCTCTAAACATTACCACCACTTGTTGTTGTTGTTGTTATTATCAAAGTGGTGAGCTGGCAGAATCGTTAGCACGCTGGGCAAAACACTTAGCGGTATTTCATCTGCAGTAATGGTCTGAGTTCAAATTCTGCCGAGGTTGACTTTGCCTTTCATCCTTTCAGGATTGGTAAAATAAGTACCAGTTGCGTACTGTGTTCAGTGTAATCAACTATCCCCCTACCCCAAAATCTCAGGCCTTGTGCCTAGAGCAGAAACGATTGTTATTGTTGTCAGCTGATAATTCTGTCATAGTAGTGTTGTTTTCATTTTCTAATCCAAAACTGATAATTTAAAATTTACATTTGTCCTCATCTTGTTTACATTATTTACATTTGATGGATATTTGTCCTCATCTTGTTTGTTGTTAACACGTTTCGGCTGATATACCCTCCAGCCTCCATCAGGTGTCTTGGGGAAATTTCGAACCTGAGTCTTCATTCCTAACGTATTTTTCGATGCTATTATTATTATTCAGGTCACTGCCTGGAATCGAACTTGGAATCTTGGCGTTAGTAGCCTGCGCTCTTAACCACTATGTCATATGCTCGTTCCAATATTCTTATTAACAATGCAAATATCGTATTTGAATAATTTACAATTGTAGATAATAATGTAGAACTGGGACCCCTTTTTTGAAAGGTTTTTATTTATAGGTGCAGGCATTTGTGTGTAGTAAGAAGCTTGCTTCCCATTCACAGGAGTCAAGGTTCAGTCCCATTGCATGGCACCTTCTACAACAAACAGCCTTGGGTAGATGAATCCTTTTCAGTGGATTTGGGAGACGGAAACTGAAAGAAGCATGTCATAGATATATAATACTTGTTAGTATGTGTGTGTATTTTATCCCCCCTCACCACCTGACAACTGGTGTTGGTGTGTTTACATCCCTATAACTTAACAGTTTGACAAAAGATACTGATGGAATAAGTATGTAGATTAAAAAAAAAAATACCAGTGTCGGTTTGTTTGACTACAATTCTTCAAGGTGGTGCCCCAGTATGGCCGCAGTCTAATGAGTGAAGCAAGTGAAAGATAAAAAAAAGGAAAGAAAGATATGTATTTTTTAAGGATTATTATATACTCTGCAGGGATTCTCATGAATGTACTGACAAACCCAGATCTAAGTTAAGCGATGTAGGGAAGGAGGTATGTTTTGTAGAAAAAGGGGCTGCTAAATTTGGCACAGCTTCGGTTAGGGGAATATTTGAGAAACACGAAAAGGCCCAGCAAGCAGCTATCATCGTCTAAATACCTTCTCTGTTGTGCTGCTGGCAACAGAAACAGTTTTGGGAGAACTTCTTAAGTATCTCAATTAATGAGTTCAGACGAAGGCGTTTTTAACTGCTATTTAATAACTGAATTTGAATTTAACGACAAAATTTTAAAGAGAAATACTAACATTTTTTTAAAACCTTTCAGTTTTTTGGGGATAAAAGAGAGAAAAATACAATAAAGAAAGAAAAAAAATAGTAGTTTTTTTCCCTTTTTTTTGTTTGTTTGTTAAATGAAGTTGGGAATTGTTTAAAGATGTTTGCAGCTGTTGTACAAGATCTGGCAGTTTTCCACATTAAGTGGGAAAATGAAACCTCGTTTGCTCGTTTATATTATATATTCCTGATTATAAAATAGATTAAAATAGATTTAGAAATGTAGATGTTAGTTTTTGTTTTAGGGTTTTTAGCCAGACCCCTCAAGGGAAAAAACAAAAGCATACACATGCACACACATACAAATACAAGCATATAATGCCTGTAAATGTGTGTATACATACACACATGCAAACTCTGTGTGTGTGTATGTGTGTGTGTGTGTGTGTGTGTGTGTGTGTATTTATATACATGTGTGGCCGATGCCAGTGCTTCAGACTGGCACCTGTGCCAGTGGCACATGAAAAGCACCATTTGAGTGTTAGGCCTCATAGAGTCAGTGACAGGTGACCAAAACCCTTGGTGATATACCGTGATTGTGGTAACCTGTCAAGCCAAGTGAGACCATTGTTGTGGCTGATGCCAGTGTCCGGCAAAAGAGACTGATAGAATAAGTACCAGGCTTGAAAAATATGCACTGGGGTCAGTTAATTTGACTAAACATTCTTCAATCGGTGCCCCAGTATGGCCACAGTCTAATAAATGAATCAAGTAAAATATATCTTGAGATTTATCGGTAATATTGTTTAGCCCTAGGTCCGTACTGATCAAGCCATGACCATCACATTTATGGATAACTAGAACTTCATTGCCTAATGTGTCTTTATTTTTTTAAGACATTAGGCTGCTATATCTAGCATAGAGACTGGTCTTGCCGTGGCCCAAACGTTAATATCCTGCTTCTGTAGATGAAACTATTTTCTTATGGAATAGACACAATTGTCAAAGACAATGCTGTAGTATTTTGGTTTTACTATAAAAATACCAATTCCATTCACTCTCTCTGCTTTCATTGGTCGTTCTTTAATTCTCAGAAGAATTGAATTACCATCACAGGATGTTTCAGACTTTCTCTAAATATTCTCTGTTTCTTTAATTTAATTCAAGGAATTTAATACATTCTTTTCACTGTGGGAAGCTTCTAGGGTTTCAGTTTAGTCTCATATTATAATCCCTTCTCTCTGGCCTTGACACACTTCAAACTCAATGACTATTTCTATATGCAACAATGACTGTGATAAAGAAGCTTGCTTCCCAACCACATGGTTCCAGGTTCAGTCCCACTGCGTGGCACAATGGGCAAGTGTCTTCTACTATAGCTTCAGGCTAACCAAAGCCCTGTGAGTGGATTTCATATATATATATATATATATATATATGTATAATATATCTGTGTGTGTCTTTGTGTCTGTG
>NC_068982.1:191429368-191431328 GCF_001194135.2 Octopus bimaculoides | reverse complement strand
TATATATATATATATATATATATATATATATATATATATGTATAATATATCTGTGTGTCTTTGTGTCTGTGTTTGTTCCCCACCCCCCATCACTGCTTGACGACCAGTGTTGGTGTGGTTCAAAGAAAGAGACCAAAAGAAAAGTACTAGGCTTAAAAAAGAAAAAGGTCCCGGGGTTGATCTGTTCAACTAAAACCTTTCGAGGCAGTGCCCCAGCAGGGCCACAGTCAAAGGGCTGAAACAAGCAAAAGAATAAAAGAATGAATATGTATATATCATCATCATCATCATCACTGTCATCGTCCTTTAACGTCCAGAACTGGTAAGGCCAGGGCCCCACCCCCTGGCTGCATTGTCTGTTTTGGCATGGTTTCTATGACTAGGTGCCCTTCCTAGGTGCCAACCACTCCATAGTATGCACTGGGTGCTTTTAACATGGCATATGTATATATATGTGTGTGTCTTTGCCTCTCTGTTTGTCCCCTACCACTGCTTGACAACTTAGCAGTTCATCAAAAGTGACTGCAATAAACAATGGAAGTGAGCAAGAACATTATAACTTAGTGTGCACATGCAACAGGGTTCAAAGGTCAATCTGTGCAAAGAGGCTTCTGTCTGTGCTCAGTTGCCATAGCAACAGTCCTGGTACTTTTTTTTTGGTTATCAAACCTTGTATGTGTGTGTGTGTGTGTGTGTGTAGCTTTGTTTTGACACCATGTGATGGTTGTAAACAAGCATCACCCTCATACAAGCAGTGTCATCAGTTTTTAGTGTTTCATGAAAAACATGTCTGGCCATTCCTTGCTTGGGAACAGAGGAATGGCATGAGATGCGCAAAGCAAAGCAAGATACCAGGCAATTACTCAACTGCTCATTCTTAATATATTCTTGACAAATTCAAACATGAATATCTGAGGATTGTGAATTGATGCATTGTGTGGATTACAAGCTCACAGCATCTAAAGGGTGGACGTATTCTCTGATGATGAAATACAACAGAGATCAGCATATTCACATTTGAATCTGCCAGAACTTATCGATACATTACAATAAATGATATATATTACACTCTGTATAAAGCAATGCACCATGCTAGATATGGTGACATGACACACCCCCTCTGATCTTAATAAACTAAGGAACTGGAATGGTTTCCTCCTGTGTCTTTATTGTCGTCTTTACCACTTCTGTCTCTCTACACTTTTAGTTACAAAAAACATCTGCTGCCATGTTTATATCAGACGGTTTCTTTTAGATTCAACAGTTTCCAGTGGAACAAGTTGGTGCTAAATATGAGAACGTCTTACTATATATAGACACTAAAATTACAGGCTTGGTTACTACTCTTTCTGTCGGACTACTGTTCTGTGTCAGGCGAAAGAATATTTCTATCAAGTTTTTTTTTTCTTTTAGAAAAAGAAAATATAGTGTGTGTCTTTCTCTAAGAAGGGTCTTATCTGCAGCATAAGAATTCTTCCCCTCCAACTCTGCACAAATACTAACTGCTTTTTAGTTTTTTATTTTCTGACAGGGTTCTGATAGGGTTAGGTTTTCAACTTGTAACATTATCTTTGCTAACACTGACCTCTGGGTTGCGTTTCTGTTAATGGCTATGGTACACCCACAAAAAACAAAACATTAATGTGTGTCAGGCATGGGATGTAAGCATGGCTGTGTGGGAGGAAGTTTACTTGCTAACCATATGGTTTCAAGTTCAGTTCCACTGTGTGGCACCTTGGACAAGTGTCTTCTTTTACAGGCCAATCAAAGCCTTGTGAGTGGATTTGGTAGATAGAAACTGAAAGAAGCCCATCATATATATATATATATATATATTATTTTGTTTAAAAGAGTTCCAACACTGTCTGTTTTTTATGTTTTATTTATATTCCTGCAGAACTAATGTGGGGTATAGAATATGGAATATACAATATATAATATAATATACAATATACAATAT
>NC_068982.1:191425044-191429131 GCF_001194135.2 Octopus bimaculoides | reverse complement strand
ACACTGTAAAGTGGTTGGCATTAGGAGGGGGGCATCCAGTCATAGAAACCATGCCAAAACAGACACTGGAGCTGGATGCAGTCCTTGGAACATTTAAGGGAGTGAATTACATAAATGGCCTACAAAGGTCATGGGCTCTGCCCCTGCCGCCAAAAAACCCAGCAAGTAAAGAAAAAAAAAGAGAAAAAGCAAGACCCTCTTCTGGTGACATAATGGAAGGAACTGGAATAAAAACTGAAGAAAAAAAAAATAATCCCAATAAATTCAATTTAATGTTTTAGTCTTAACAATAAACTGCATTGAAGGGAGCCAAGATTGTGGAGGACTTTAATTAAAATCTCTGTTGTAATTTGTTTATTTAACGAGTTTAGATTTGCATCACTACTTCAAAATAATAGAGCCGTTCATAAAATGATGGTTTATTTATAACCTGTGAATGCAGTCAGTTTCTTTGCTAGTTTTGTATGTTCTAAATAAATAAATACATCAAATGAAATACAAAACCATTTTAAAAAGTAAACTATAAGCTCTACATTTGAAATTATCCAAGATTATTATCAACACATGATGAATAGTAGCTAAAAATAACTTGGTTAAATATGATATTTCTGTTATAACAATAGGGAGAGACCATGTTAAACTTCTGTTAAGATTTAGGGGTAGAACTAGCTTCCACAATTTAACTCCTGTGACCGAATATTGGTAGTTCTGCTCTCTTAGAGAAATGAAAGATTTAGTTGAGTTTGTTTCAGACATAACTAGAATGCACACCAGGTTTAATGTTACCTAGTTTAACCTTTTAACATTTAAACTGGCCATATCTGGCCCAAATACTTTATCTGTTTTATGTCCAAACTGGCTGGATCTAGCCTCTCACGCCTACCCTGCAATGTCATTCTAAAAATATACAAACACATCATCGAAATTTGAAAGCTATGAGGTAATTAAAAACTATGTGAATAAATAAGCATCACATTTGACAGAGAAACCTGAATGCTGACGGATTAATGTCACCAATACCTGACCCTCAGTGCCTCTAGCAGAGTATACTGTCTAGACCTGGTTTTTCAATTTCTCTGAGAATAATCCAATATCTTGGGGCATTGCTTCCAACTGCAGAAATTCTTAGGTTGCAGTTTCTTCCACTCTCTCCTCCACTAGCTTTGAAAAACCCTACAAAAACTACCTTTCATAATTAAAACAAGTCCTTAAAAAACAAAACAACAAAACCCCTCTGGTTTCTTTTCTTTTTCGTAAAACATCACCAAACAAAGTTTATTGAGAAAATAAGGAAACCTCTGCATGGTCACTCAGTCAGCTCGAAATAACAACCTATCTCTCTTCTATCATCTTAAAAGGAAAGACATTGAATAATGTACTTCTAGATATACTATGGCTGGGGTGGGGGTGAGTTGTTATGACTGGAACATCTTCAGTCATAAGTCAGCTCAATCAAGGCTGACCTCAGGTTAATCAACAAAGGTATGGTATTCATGCCTTTTTCAGTTATGTTAAATCATGTTAAGTGATGTAAACAGCTTCATCTAGGAGAGGAAGCCACACCACTTTAAGGGGAACTCACTTCACTCATGTGATTGGTTTGTTTACTGACCCCACTTTTCTGTGCTAACATGTCTTGGATGGGAATTGATTTTGGGGCAGGGGTTTACAGCTTGATGCTCTTCCTGTCACTAATCCTTTCCTGTTTTCCAAACAAGGGATCTTATTTTTTAAGTGTATCTTTGCAAGTTTTCTATAGCAATTAGAGCCAGCCCTGAAAGTTATGGCATTTTGTATATGAATATGTCTATGTAAACAATGCAATCAAAGATAAGAGAAACTGGGTAATGGGTGTATATGCATATCTCGGGAGTTCTTATTCTTTCTTCAGTTCGACATCCATTAACTATCCACAAATGCATTACTTAAATATTTAGCAGTGTAACACTGTTGGATTGCCGAATTTACATATCAAAGCATATTTCTGGCAACTGCTATCATCATCGTTTAACGTCTGTAGTCCATGCTGGCATGGGTTAGACAGTTTGATCAGGGCTGGCAAGGCTGGAAGGCTGCACCAGACTCCAGTCTGATTTGGCATGGTCTCTACAACTGGATGCCCTTCCTAACGCCAACCACTCTGAGAGTGTAATGGGTGCTTTTATGTGCCACCAGCACAAGTGCCATTTGTGTGACATTGATATCTGCCACGATTGCGATTTTGCTTGGCTTGGTCAGTCTTCTTCTCAAGCAAGACATAATGCCAAAGGTCTTGGTCATTGCTTCCATGAGGCCCAACACTCAAAAGAAGCTCAGCCACTTTGCCTTCGTGAGGCCCAACGCTTGAAAGGTGCCTGTATGTGCCACTGGCATGGGTGCCAGTCACGCAACACCAGCATCAGCCAAGGTGTACATATTAATTGCCGGCAGGGACATTGTATTTTGTTTTGCAACCACAATATTCTACCAAAGTACATTAAAGGTTCACAAGTCAAAAGTGTGTCACGGCTTGTGTTAGGAGTGTGTTGTTTCCATTTCTTTTAACTGTATCTCTGCACTTGCTGATCTTTATATTCCACAGGTCTTTGGAAAAGCACACAATGACCCAATCATAAAATCAACATCAGCTGCAACAGTGGCAAGAATAAAATATCATTTGCACGCGCACGCACACACACACACACACGCACACACACACTTTAATATCATTTGCCGCCAACACAGCCATTCTTTAGCTTCTCCAGTTTTCCTTATTTCAAAAGAAAGTCACACCAGCTTGTCTAATTAACTCATCTTTTTCATGTGCCAGAATCTGACCAACAGTTCAAAGACTAAATGAAAGGTCACAACTAATTCCTGGCCAATTACCCTTAAAAGACGACCTCTCGGAACCTACCAAAATCATCATTTAAAACATTCACTCTTTTGTGCTTTTTTTATAATAACATCCTTACCATTTCCTACTTTAACACATTTTCTTGTTGTCAGGGACATTATCATCTCTCTCTCTCTCTCTCTCCTATACACACATTGCTTTAACCCCCCCCCCCCACTTCCATTAATAACAGTCAGAGCTGGGTTTCTACGTTAATAATCACAACCTTTGTTAACGGTTGCCTAACTTCCACTTGATATATAAAATGTTATTTTAAGACAGTTCATCATCATCATCATCATCATTTATTTATTTATTAAGATGGCAAGTTGGCAGAATGGTTAGCATGCCAAGCAAGATGCTTAGCAGCATTTCGTCTGTCTTTACGTTCTGAGTTCAAATCCTGCCAAAGTTGTCTTTGCTTTTCATCCTTTCAGGGTTGATGAAATAAGTACCAGTGGAATACTGGGGCTGATGTAATTGACTAGCCCCCCCCCCCCCAATTTCAGGCCATGTGCCTATAGTAGAAAGGATTATTATTATTATTATCATCATTGTTGTTGCTGTTAAGGCTGACAGAACTGTTAGCATGCTGGACAAAATGCTTAGCAGCATTTCTTGCAGCTTTATATTCTGGGTTCAAATCCCACTGAAGTCAACTTTGCTTTGTATTGTTCTGGGGTCAATAAAGTACCAGTTAAGTGCTGGGGTCAATGTACTCAATTTACCCTCCCCTGGTTTTCAGCCCTTCTGCCCAAATTAAGAATTCCTATTATTATTATTATTATTATTATTATTCCATCAAGGTCAACTTTGTCTTTGATCTTTCTGGGGTTGATAAAATCAAGTACCAGTTGCGTACTGGGGTTCTTATTGACTTTGCTTTTTAACCAGCTGATAAAAAGAGTATGAAGACCGGGAAAGCCCCCGGCCCATCAGGAATCACTGCAGAGATGCTCAAAATATCTGGCAGTGTTGGCTATAGCCTAGTCACCCGTATTACGAACCAGGTGATACACGAAGGAGTCATACCCTATGACTGGTGTAGCAGCATCATAGTCAACTGCTACAAAGGTAAAGGGGACGCTTTAGATACAAATAATTACAGAGGCATCAAGCTGTTAGATCAGGTTATGAAAGTTACAGAGAGGGTCATAGCCCAACTAATTAGGGAGCGAATCAATTTAGATGAGATGCAGTTTGGGTTCGTGC
>NC_068982.1:191418959-191423450 GCF_001194135.2 Octopus bimaculoides | reverse complement strand
CGGGTGGCACATAAAAGACACCATTTCGAGCGTGGCCGTTTTCGTGCGGGTGACACGTAAAAGCACCCACTACACTCTCTGAGTGGTTGGCGTTAGGAAGGGCATCCAGCTGTAGAAACTCTGCCAAATCAGACTGGAGCCTGGTGTTGCCATCCGGTTTCACCAGTCCTCAGTCAAATCGTCCAACCCATGCTAGCATGGAAAGCGGACGTTAAACGATGATGATGATACTGGAGTTGTTCTAATTGATTGCGATCCCATTCTCCTTAGTTTCTGAGATGGTGCTTCAGCTTGAAAAAATTCCTCTTCATCATCATCATCACCATCATTATTCTTATCATCATCACCACCAATAACCCCCTGTGAACAGGGTCGACAGTCTGGTTAGCATTAAGCTGCTGCCCTCCCCCCACTTTATTTACTTAACCACATTTTGATACATCATATGTTAAATCATTGTTATTGACTTCTATCTTTACCGATTCCATTCCAAATACACCAACCACCACCACCACCAAAATATTTGGTGAGAATGAATCAAACTTAATTTGGTGTGAGAAACAAAAGGAATCGTTCAGAACAATATTAGATAATTACAATGGAGACAACTCATTATGTTAGCGAGCTGTTGTAATTTTCTAGCAATCTCATTAATGTCTTATTCTGCTGCCATCTTTTGTCTTGTAGAATTGTCTGTTGGTCTTTGATTGTAACAGAGAATGGAAGAGAGATGGGTGCCGTGTCATGGCAGTGTAGAATTCTTGTCTTTGACTGAAGTTGTGGGTCTGGCATTAACTGGGAATTTCTGCATGTGACTTTCTCTTCAAACAACAGCAACACTTCAAACAATAGTGAAATGGTGCCACTTGCTGAAGATAGAGTCACATTCAGAACTCAAGTTTAACAATAATACATGGCTTGAACTAGATAAAAATTGTGTGTATGTTGGTGTGTGGATTGTGTGTGTGTGTGTGTTTGTGCAGATGTGTGTGTGAGTTGCTTTGTGTGTGTGTATTGGTGTGTGTTTTGGTGCATGTGTGTGTTGGGGTCAGAGGGGAAGTCACAATAAAGCAGAAACTATAGTGAATCCCTAATCCAGAAAGGAAAGGAAATGGGTGTCTTTGAGAGAGGATCATCAGAATCAATCACATCAAAGTATTTTCAAATCCAAACATGAAACATCTCACCATTCTCTCCAGATCTTCCTTCCTTCAGCTACACGTGGGCCACACTGCAGTCAATGACATCCGGCCATTTTCTTTCAGATGTTAGACATTGTAGAATGAAATCCCATTTTAGACTAAACTCTGAAGACATTACAAGTGTCACAACCGACCATTCCATTGAAATTTATATTATTTAATCACAAACAATTGACCCTTTTCCTAGGTAAGAGGGAGTAGTGGGGTTGGTATTCTATTTTCACTGAACATTACTGATTTCTATGGCTACCGTAATGTCTACAGCTCTGCTTATACATGTCACTCAGCTATTTCATGGCTTGCATTGAATCTACTCAGAATGTTACATTCCATATTTTGGAGAGTTAGTCAGAAAAGAAGTTGTTTTCTGGTGTAAACATCTTTTAAATTCCGAGTGGGGTGGAGTTTGTTGTGGCGACTAAAATTAGAGAATGTGTCATGCAGAGAGAAGATGACTTTTCTTTGAGTAACAGAAAGAAAAACAAACAAACAAAGCAAAATAAAAGGCAGCAGAATAATATTGGTGAGTCATGGTTGTAAGTTTTTGTGAGAAAATATCTCAAGTGGAATCAAGACATTTTTAAATACTTTAAGTACCAAACGATGACGACGAAAGGATGGGGTGGGGGTGGGGTTGTTGTTATGACGAGGGAGCTGGATTGGTTGGTAGAAGTGCTTCAGCATCGGTCAAAATGGTTTATCTTTTGTCGTTTATTTTTTACTTGTTTCGGTCATTAGACTGCGGCCATGCTGGGGCACTGCCTTGAGGAATTGGCCCCAGGACTTATTTTTCTTTTTTCAAGCCTGGTACTTATTCTATTGATCTATTTTGCTGAACTGCTAAGTTACAAGGATGTAAACAAACCAACACCAGTTATCAAGTGGCAGTGGGGGGAGGGCAAACACAGACAAAAAGACACACACATACACGCACGCACACACACAATAGGCTTCTTTCAGTTTCTGTCTACCAAATCCACTCACAAGGCATTGGTTAGCGCGAGGTCATAGTAGAAGACACTTGTCCAAGGGGCCATGCACTCATGCCTATTTGAAATATCTGTGCAGGCAGGCTCTTTATGTTCTGAGTTCAAATCCTGCTGAGATTAACTTGTATTTTATCAACACCAGGGTCGATAAAATAAGATATCAGTAAACTGCTGGGGGTTGATGTAATTCTGCAGCTCCCTCTGCACTTAAAATTCATGGCCCCCTACCTTAACCAGAAATCCCCATTTATTTATTTATTTCATATTGTTAATCAGGTTGTCCATGAGGGAGTCATACTATGTGATTGGGGTGGCCGCACCATAGTCAACTGCTACAAAGGTAAAGGTGATACCTTAGACAGGAATAATTACAGATTCATCAAACTACAGGGCCAGGTGATGAAAGTCACAGAAAGGGTCATAGCTCAATTAATTAGGGAGAGAATTAGCATAGATGAGATGTAGTTCAGATTTGTGTCAGGCAGGAGCACAACTAATGCTGTATTCCTAGTTAGGCAACTCCAGGAGAAATATCTAACCAAAAATAGAAGAACATTCTACTTTTTGTTGATATGGAGAAACCTTTGACAGAAGTGTTTCAGACACCAACAGCATTCATTCCATTCATTGATTTATTGGGATCAGGGCTGACCCAATAGTCACCCTTCCCCTTGTTAGCATTTGGAACACGTTGATGTTTCCTGCCATCATTTCTGAAGAAGATCAAAACTTCATCTTCTGGACACAAGCAGCATTTCTAAAAGGGAATCAAAAATGAAAGATTCAACTGTTTGGGACAACCAAAGAATCATGACTCCCTCCCCACCCACCCATACAACAATACCTTTTGTGTGCTGTCTCAAGTGAAGAAATGGTAAAATTTTAATGTCTCAGACGAATGTCCATGATTACCCTGAGCTCTGCAATTTAAAGATCCACCATTTGTTTGTGGTTCCAAGAAGTTCAAGTCTTGACTTGCCCCTTCTTTAGAGTAAAGCAGGGCTGTACCAACCTCACTCTCTTTCTCTTTGCTTCCTGAACTGAGATGAGTGCGGGTACCTCAGAGAGAACAACCATGTACCTCACCATTCTGTGAAGTACCTGTCTCACAATGGCATTATGCTGGGTAATGTCCCTTGCCTCCTCTTGAAACAGCCACTGGGGGGTTGACTTTCCTCCACATATCATCATCATCATCATCATCATTCAGACATCTTTCATTCTGCCAAAGGACTGCACCAGGTTCCATGATCACTTCTGGCATGGTCTCTACTGCTGGATGCCCTTCCTAATGCCAACCACTTTACAGAGGGTACCAAGTATTTCTTGAGTGGTACTGGCACTTGTGGCATCACCAAGTAAGTGAACAAGACGAAACTCCCTGACAGAGTGGTGGGGTTCTCTACTGCACCATCCTGGGAGTCCACTGGAAACCCAGTCTTCTTCACATGTTTAGGGGACACAAACCTTTCAACTCATCAGCATTCAGATTACTCTTGTCAAATGTATTTATTCTTATTTTATTCACATTGTTTTGAAGGAATCATGCATTATCTCGTAGCTCCATGATTTCAATGATATGACTGTTTATTTTTAGAATGACTTTGTAGGGTGGGCATAAGAGACCAGATCTGGCCAGTTTGAGCTTGAATCGAATATTTGGGCTGTTTAAGAGTTAAAGACTATGAAACTTGTTGACTTTACCTTGTCTAGCTGGCCTTGGCCCGTCAATGCTGTTACCCAGGAGATGGGACACTGCTACATGGTGATGGCTCATGGAGTTAAGTTGTGATAGGGGTGGGGAGCAATGGTAAATGTACTCAGCTACCAATGATTATTATCAATAATACTACAATTAGCTGTTAATTACCAGTGGTGCTAATTAATAAATTACTGCTGATGATATTTAAATAAGTTGATGTCTTGTTGACAGAGAAACTGTTAACATAAATCTTGTGTCAGATGAGTTGTAGAGGTGGTGGTAAGAGTAGAGGTAATCGTGTGTGTGGGTGGTGGTGGTGGTAAGAGTAGAGGTAATCGTGTGTGTGGGTGGTGGCGGCGGCGGCGGTGGTGGAAGTGGTAGTAATCATAGTTGTTGGGCTGGAAGAGAAATAAAATATTGTAGATTTGCAGCCATCTGGCTCGCCAGTCCTCAGTCAAACTGTCCAACCCATGCCAGCATGGAAAGCGGACGTTAAACGATGATGATGATGATGATGACTTATATTTACCACCACCCCTCCATTATCTCTTGTGTAGAATTTGGTTTGTAAAAGAGGGAAAGATGGCCGTAAAAGTCA
>NC_068982.1:191417800-191418766 GCF_001194135.2 Octopus bimaculoides | reverse complement strand
TATATATATATATATATATATATATATATTATATATACACATGCACACACATGCGTGCATATATGTAGTTGTGGCCTGAGTGAGTGTGTGTTATATATATATAAATATTCAAGCCACTTTCCAGAGATACACACACCCACAGCTGTATATATATATATATATATACAGCTGTGGGTGTGTGTATCTCTGGAAAGTGGCTTGAATATTTATGGTTCCAAGGGGAGGGAGGAAATGCAACCCTTTACTTCTGTTAACTGGGTGATGTAGAGAATGGTTTGGGTGGGGGTTGTGGTACCCTAATGTATCAGGGCTGGGTGTATATACGTGTCTATTGTGAGATACAGCAGACTTCCTGAATGTCTAAATTATCTCTCCCCCCTTCCTCCACCCATTGCAGTAGTCACTGTTGTAGCAGCTCTCAAGTTCTTAGAAGGGGTTGTTAGTATTATGAAAGGCGTGGGGCTCCCTAGGGTTTGTTAGTATTAGTTTCCCCCCTGTCTTAGGTTTCCCTTCTGTGTTAGTATTAGATAGATATCTCTACATTTAGCTAATCCCTAGGGTCAGTATTAAGTTCTCACTTGGGTTCCACAAAAGGGAAGATATACAGCCAGGCTCTTGAATAAACCAGCCTGGGGTGGGGAGTGGGGAGCTTATATATGGTTCCTCTGACTGCTAATAATAGCAGCTAAATTTTCCTCAAACTGAACCCCTTTAGCATTCAGATTTCTCTGCCAAATGTAATGCTTGTTGAGTAACATCATTTTGAATTTATTATGCAGCATCTTGTAGCTTTAAGATTTTGATGATGTGGCTGATTCTTTTTAGAATGGCATTACAGGATAGGTGTGAGAGGCTGAACCTGGCCACTTGGGACATAAAGCAGAATATTTGGGCCAGATATGGCCAGTTTGAATGCAAAGCGGACGTTAAATGATGATGATGATGATGATGATGATGATAATGAGA
>NC_068982.1:191416319-191417146 GCF_001194135.2 Octopus bimaculoides | reverse complement strand
ATATATATATATATATATATATATATATATATATATATATATATATACATATGAAGCAATGAGGAAGACTTCTACATGGTAGCTGGTCCTGTTAGAAATCGCAGCCAAATCTTCCCCAAACTACACATTATGTCTTAAGTATGTTTAACCCTTTAGCATACTCTGTCAAACGTTTTATTCCCATTCTTATCTTGTGCTTTACTTGAGCAAGACCTACGATCAAAACTATTCCAGCCATGACTATCCTGTCTTTTGAGGGGCATAACATCTTATCTTTCCAAAGACATAATAGGATTATATTATTTGATATGTCCTTCTCTTTTTCCAAAACAGTGGAATGTGATTTGAGGGAGATTTAGCTGCTATTTTTAAGAAGCTGCAACTATTGTTATTATCTGTATGCATGCTAGTAGTAAATTGAGTTTGTTTTGGTGGGTTTTTAAAAAATATTTTTTGGTATTGACCATTCAATTATTTATCCTGCAATTATAATTAAAATCAAAGGTGTTCCAAGCATGACCACCATTCCAGTTTGTCAGGGACTTCATTACCAGAATGTCTGTTCCCTTTTTAATACTGTAAAGGTGTGATATGAGGGAGATCTTGGTTGCTATTTCAAAACACTCTTCTTAAAATATCCAGGGTGTGGCAGCTATGGCAGCGATGGTGGTGGTGGTGGTAATGGTGGTGGGGGTGGTGGTGGTGGTGGTGGTCTGATGTTTTGCCATCTCTACATCAAACCAGGCATTTTTATAGACACAGAAGCAGGAGGAATCAGTTATCTGAGAATAAAGGAAGAATTTCATGTTTTTTTTTCTTTTATCTTT
>NC_068982.1:191411358-191416053 GCF_001194135.2 Octopus bimaculoides | reverse complement strand
TAAGTACCTCACCTTCTGTGTGTGTGTATTAACCAACACTTATATGCAGCTCATCCCTGTAGGATACGAAGTTTAGGGTGGGGTGGGGTGCAGGGGTGGGCATCCAGTGAGTACAGATTTTCTAAGTACAGGAGGCAAGTACATCTGTTTAAAGTTTCCTTGGTTCCACTCCATTTTCTGATTCCGTCTTCATTCATTACCTGATGTGTATTTTTAGACTAAATGAATGTAATATTTTTATCACACATTGTCTATCTTGGACTACATTATCCACTGTGCTCCATTATTTTTTAAAAATAGTTGAGGGACAAGTGAAAGACATTTAGCTGTTATTTTTAGCTGTTTGAGTAATTATGTCTCCGTGGAAGCCCAAGTTGAATAATGTATTTGACTGTAACTTCAAAGTCAATCAGCTGTGGTAGAGATTGAACTCCTGACCTTTGCATCAATTCCTCAGTTGCTATTTCTCTAAATTAGAATGTCTTCATATAACATTCTACATGTAATCAGAACAGCTTTTATAGTAATCAAAGACTTCATCAAAAAATTCCTATTTACCATTAGTAAATTATTCAGATTGTCTGCAACAAAGGCTGATGTGATTTCCTCTTTGACCAACGCAGACTTCTGTACAAAAGGCCTTTCATTGTTTTATATTTAGCATTTATTTTTTATCTGTTTAGTACTGTTCTAATCTTTATTTGTTAATTTATCACAAACCTGTATTTACAGATAGATGATCTCTTTTAGGCCATCTGTTATCCTAATCCTGTTAGATTGTATCCAACTTCAGGCTTTGGTTGGTTTTTATTGTCTGTAGATAAAGTACTGGCAACATGGTGACAGAAGGTTTCTAAGTATAAAGTTGTTGGAAAAACAGATTGAAGATATCGGTAATGCCTCAGTGAATGCCATCCTGCAGTGCAGCAGCACTTCTTGATACCATTCTCAGTCTTTGAGTCTGGTTTTATTTTTTATTTTTTAATGTTAAAATAACATTGTGTCTTCCTAAGATGTTTTCTTAGGGTGAGATCAGAATCTTCCAAGTTCGTTTAACATCATACAATATTATACTAATATTTTTATACTAGTATAACACCATACAGTACCGTACTAAATTACATACAGCATGATGCAATGTTGTACTAATTGTAACCTTCTATGATGTCATTTCTGTTGTTGTTGTACCCCTAATTATAAAACCCTCTCTTGATCACAGTTTCATGTCATCTGTAACATTACAAATGTATGAAATAGTTTAACCTTTGGTCAGTTCTAATTGAGGAGATCTATGGTCAAAGCTGTTCCAACTATGGCCATCCTTTCTGTTTATGGATCAGAAATTACATTGTCCAGCATAAACTTCTTTAACCCTTTAGCATTTAAACAGGCCATATCAGGCCCACCAACCAGATTCAGCCTCTCACACCCATCCTACAATGTCATTCTAAAACTAAACAATCACACACCATTAATATCTCAAAGCTATGAGATAATGCATGATAAAGAATGAGAATAAATGAGATATTTGACAGAGCAATCTGAATGCTAAAGAGTTAAGACAATTCAGTACCATTTGAAGGAAATTTGACTGTTATTTTTAGCAGACTGAATGAGCTTGATATTATTTTTGTTAATCAGAATGGGGGCAAAAATGGTTTCTGGGATTTGGAACATAGAATCTTGCAAAAGTTACCATTGAGAGTCGTAGCAACTGTCACAGTATCCTGTGTTCTAACACAAAGTCCACTTTTAAGTGGGGATAACCATTGTCTTCTGCTATTAATACTGTGTCTGTTGCTGTTAATTATTTCTTAGAAAAGTGTATTTTGGTTGAAGTTTTTAAACTTTTCTCTTTTCCTTATTTTCGACAGCCTTCAGAATTTAAAAGAAGTCGGAGAACGAAAAACTAAACAATCAAAAATGCCAATTTTGGGTATATCCGTCTCGTTGTATGACATAATAGAGAACACAGGCCCACTGACAGAGGCAGATATTTGGGGAGTCCTTTGTCAAGGGGCCGAAAGTATTCAAGATCTGTTTTTCAGAGGTAAGCTGCCAATTAATTTTTGAGATTTTTTCTTTCTTCTACTGCCAAGACTGTTGAGTCAGGAATGGTCTTGTAGCAAGTCATAAAAGGCGGCAATATGACGTAATGGTCTTTTGCCCAAACAAGCATAATTGTTGGTAATCCCATTGGTTAAAATTACTGCTCATATACGAATTCTAAACTTTTGGCAAAGAAATCTTTCACGAAATACAGTTCTTAGAATTCGGATATGAGCAGTTATAAAACCCCTGATTTTGGGGAAATTACTCAGTGATCATAGGATGTTACTAAACTCCACGACACTCACTCCTTGAGATATTGGCTATTTTTTATGCCATGTCTATGACTTAAATCCAACAAGATTTATTTGAATTGTTGTTAACTCTAGTAGTTAGTATGAAGGATTAGCTAAGTGTGAATTGTAAGTCGTAATTCTCTACGACAAAATGACTTTACTTTCCAATTGTACTATAAATGCTAAATGTAGATAAATAAACTAATGTAGTAATTATTTTCTCTTTCTTCCCGTTCTTCAACTTGTTAATGAAATTTATTTCTGCAATTATGAAACTGTATTTCTTATAGCGGTTAAAAGAACACGAATCTTCAACATACATGCACGCATAAAATGTCCGTTAGCGTTTCAGAGTATATATTTCTTGCTATGGTGTTTATGTAGCTGGAGTCAGGATTTATGTATAAATGATAACAATTATCAGTAAGTTATAAGTGACAGGTTTATCAATATATATTCCTACTTCAAAAGTAAAATATATTTATTATCTATTTCCAAATAGGAAACATATAAAAGTCGTGTTACACAAACAGTAACCAAACCAACCATAAAAGTCTTGATGGGTTTAGAAAGAGGGTCTCTTGTATTTGTGGTTACATTGGAGACAGTTCCTTTGAATTTACGATGTAGTTTGATGCTGGCCTTGTGCCAAAATTTGAAACCAATATGAGTGAGCTGAGTACATTAGTGGCAGCTTACAACCAAAAGAAACAGCAGAAATAAAGAAATAGCCCAGTGGTACAATTCCTATAAACAGTGGGAGCACAGTTAAATTAATGACAGTTCACTCACCTTATGGTATTGAGTTCACCTCTTCCTATTTTGGAAAGGGAAGGTCTTCACTAAAACAATGCCACCATTATGTTGATGCCATGCATAAAGCACCCAGTACACTCTGTAAAGTGGTGGCATTAGGAAGGACATCCAGCCATGGCAACCATACCAAAACAGATAACTGGACCATGGTGTAGCTCTCCGAGTTACCGTTTCTTGTCAAACTGTCCAACCCATGTCAGCATGAAAAATGGACATTAAATGACGATGATGATGATGATGCTAGCTTTTTACCTGCTGGCAAGGGTTGTACAAGAAGTAATGAGACAGAGTTCTACAGCTGGATGCTCTTTCTGTCACCAACCCTTATCTTTCAAATCAGTTATTATTTTTATTCCACTGGTCTTCACTCACAATGAATCTGCTGAGCTACAAGACTTTTGGTCGATGAGTCATGAACACTGCCACTATTCCCACTTAAGACACAAAACCCTTCAAGAACGACACAACTGACCAAGTTGAGGACCAAGTCATTGGCTGCAAAGGCCAGGCTTACAGCAACCATCCACTTCCATTGATCTACTTCCATTGATCCACTTCCATAAACTCAGTTGGCGACAGAACAACTTCACGGAAGTCTTCAGTTCCTTAGTTACCGATTTTGGTCATTTCACAACAAGGTTCTGAACAAAACACTTCATCTGGTATTACTCATTCGAAAATATGTTGCTGCCGCCACCTTTGGGTGCTTATCTTAGCTAACTTCAAAGAATCACACATTGTATATATATACACACACACACACACACACACTATATATATATACACATGGCATGATGTATATTCCACATCATGTCTTTAGATCTTCAGATGTGTTTGACCAAGGAATCTGGAATCAAAAGTTCCTTTTTACCTGATTCCCAAAATAGTTAAACAAGTAAACTTGTTTTCTTACATGTCTCTCTTTCCTTTCTCCTCTCTTTCTCTCTCTCTCTCTCTCTCCACTTTCTCCTCACCTTCTCTCTCTTCCTCCCTCTCTCTCTTTCTCCCCCCTTTCCTCAACATATGGTAAATGGGATTTCCTGGCATTGCTAGCAGCTGTCTTATATTTTAATAATGAATAAAAAATGGTGAATAATGTTGATAATCAGGATGAGGATGATACTACTACTACTGCTGCTGCTGCTGCTGCTGCTTTCAAATTTTGGCACAAGGCCAGTAATTTCAGGTTAAGTGAATTACATTGACCTCAGTGTCCTGCTGGTCCTTATTCTATCAACCTTGGAAGAATGAAAGGTAAAGCTGACCTTGGTGGAATTTGAATATAGAACATGAAGACAGACAGAATGCTGCCAAACATTTTGCCCTCTGTGCTAACCATTTTACCAGATCACCTTATCATCATCATCATCATCGTTTAACGTCCGCTTTCCATGCTGGCATGGGTTGGACGATTTGACTGAGGACTGGTGAAACCGGATGGCTACACCAGGCTCCAGTCTAATTTGGCAGAGTTTCTACAGCTGGATGCCCTTCCTAACGCCAACCACTCAGAGAGTGTAGTGGGTGCTTTTAC
>NC_068982.1:191410241-191411298 GCF_001194135.2 Octopus bimaculoides | reverse complement strand
CACCCACACAAGCCAGTCCAGGGGCACTGGCAACGATCTCACTCGAAAATCCTACGGGAGCCAGTCAGGCGGTACTGGCAACGGCCACGCTCTAATAATAATAATAATAAATAAATAAATAATAGTAATAGCAATAATAATAATAATATTAATAATATGCTTATTGTATACTATAGGCACAGGAGTAGCTGTGTGGTAAGGAGCTTGCTTCCCAACCACATTGTTGCAGGTTCAGTCTCACTGTGTGGCACCTTGGGCAAGTGTCTTCTACTATAGCCTCAGGCCGACCAAAGACTTGTGAGTGGATTCTGTAGACGGAAACTGAAAGAAGCCCATCATATATATGTGTGTGTGTGTGTGTGTGTCTCAGCACTGCTTGACAACCAGTGTTGGTGTGTTGGCATCCCTGTAATTTAGCAGTTCAGCAAAATACGAATGGCTTGAAAAGGACAAGTACAGGGGTTGATTCTTTGACTAACATTCTTCAAGGTGGTGCCCCAGTATGGCCATAATCTTATGACTGAAACAAGTAAAAGGATTATAAAAAAAGTTTTGTTGATAAACCCTCCCTCCTCGCTCTCCCTTCTCCCCATCCAGAAGACATTCCTGAGATCCTTGGAAGAAAGAATGGTAAGACTTTGTATTAAAAGCAGATGTTGAGATATTAAAGAGATGGGGGGGGGCGGATTGTTAGATGCTGACAGTGATGTGTGAATGAGGGCAGCTCTAATGAGTGGAGTGTCTCCCTCAGGTGTGACAATGAGTGCAGTCTCTCCCTCATGTTTAACAATAGAGTCGCTCTCTCTCTCTCTCCCTTGTGTATTATGGTGGAAAGAATGAAGGAACTTGGGAAGTTTTGAGACATGTGGAGAAGCTGGTGTCTGTGTGTCTGTCTATATTTTCACAACACATACAAGCATCCACTCCATCGCCACCACCACCAAGTCTAGAATTTCATTGTGAGCACTATACGTGTGTGTGTGTGTGTGTGTGTGTGTGTGTGTGAAAATGTCTGTATAGACAAAGCATACACAACAATTTACATTTGTTCATAAAT
>NC_068982.1:191409120-191409436 GCF_001194135.2 Octopus bimaculoides | reverse complement strand
TATAGAAGTTGGCAGAACAGACTTTTAATATTTCAAGAGATAATATGTTATCCTAAAGATACTGAATACCTCCAAAAGTCTGGTTAACCAAGACAGTGTTGAATGCTGGACTGATAATAATAATAATAATAATAATAATAATTAATTCTGGTTTTATTGGCCGCAAGGGCTAACATAAGTCAAAAACATGTAAGGACAAACACAGGACGAAAAGTACAAAGGGTTTTTCGAAAAAGAAACGTCTGTGTAAACACTAAAATAATAGCGAAAAATATAACATTTAGAAAGAACTCCCAATAGGGGGGGGGCGCTTTGA
>NC_068982.1:191406795-191409064 GCF_001194135.2 Octopus bimaculoides | reverse complement strand
TACTCATGGAAAAACCCATAAAAGCCACGGGAGCTTGGTCAAAAAGGGGATAGAGAGCCCCTTCTTCTTTTATATTACCTTCTTTTTTACAGGTGTAACCTCAAAATTGGTCCGTTCATACTGGCCATTTTACCGACATTCACCCACTTTTCAATAAATTTGCTGAGACAGCACTTCCCTCTCTACTCTCACCTTCGAAAAAGTTGATGAGGCCTTGGCCAAAGAGGAAAGTGTCTGACTTTAGCCCTTTCAAACAGGTCTACCATACCACCTCTTTCGCTACAGTCACTAGACAAATGAAAATTGCCTTGCCCTCCCGGTTAAAGGAGGTCGGCGGGTCAATCTTCACATTGGATTCAGCTGATAGCCAGATCTGTCCTACACGTGACAGTAGCTGTTCGACATAAACTCACAGGTCAGGAATACTTGGGCAATAATAATAATAATAATAACAATGTCTTATCAGAGTTTAGATTTGTTTCTCTGAGTTCAGTGTTCCAATCCTGCAGGAGTCAACTTTGACTTTCATCTCTCTTGGGTTACCATATGTTATGCTACAGTAAGCCAGTCAGTTGGAGAATGGGTTTGTTTTTCAACCACATGATTCCAGGTTCAGTCTCAATGAATGACGCCTTGGGCAAGTGTCTTCTATTATAGCCTCAAGCTAGCCAAACCCTTGTGAGTGGTAGATGAAAACTGAAAGAAGCCCTTCGTGTATAAATATATATAAATGTGTGTGTGTGAAGGTGCATGACTCAGGGTTAGTGGTTATGATCATGAGGTTGTGAGTTTCATTCCCAGACTGGGCTGCATGTTGTGTTCTTGAGCAAGACACTCTATTTCACGTTGCTCCAGTTTACTTGGCCGTAGAAATGAGTTGTGATGTCACAAGTGCCAAGCTGTATCAGCCCCTTTGCCTTTCCCCTGGATAACATCAGTGGCATGGAGGTGGAGGGGCTGGTATGCATGGGCTACTGCTGGGCTTCCATAAACAACCTTGCCTGGACTTGTGCCTCAGAAGGGAACCCTCTAGGTGCAATCCCATGGTCAGTCATGACTGAAGGGGGTCTCAGCATATATGTGTGTGTGTCTTTACCTGGTGCTGGTATGTTTACATCCCTCTAACCTAGCAGTTTGGCAAAAGAGATCAATAGAATAAATACCAGGCTTTAAAAAAATACTACTTGAGTTAATTCATTTGACGAAAAACTCTTGAGGGTGGTGCCCCAGCATGGCCACTGTCTAATCACTGAAACAAGTAAAAGATAAACAAAATAGATGATCAAGTCTACATTTAATTGTTTGATCTCTCAGAGTCATAGGTATCCATTAATGGGTGCCCAAGCCTGGTGCCTTCAGCATTTGAAGAGAAGGTGCGTTGTGACTTTCATGATTGAATTGGTTTGCAGAGGCAACGAAGGACGACAAACAGACTTGGAAACAGTTGGCAACAGGAAGGGCCTTCTCACCATAGAAAATTTGCCTCGACAAACTCTGTCTGACCCATGCTGGCATCGAAAAATGTCTGTTAAACTGATGATGGTGGTGGTGGTGATTTGTGTGTGTGTGTGTGTGTGTGTGTCCCGTGTCCCTTTGTCTTCACAATTGTAATTGAGCATCACTATTGGACAAGTGATGTCCTTTGTTTACAATCTTCTCTGGAGAAACATTACCTTACTTGGAAACAGGTGAGAGTTGGTGACAGGGAAGGCATCCAACATCCGCCTGTCCCCATGCAAGCATGGAAAAGTGGTGCTCAGCTGGTACTTAATTTTATTGACCTCTGAAAGGCTAAGTCACTCTTGGCAGGTTTGAATTCAGGGTGCCAAGATGGATGAAATGTTGCTAAACATTCTCTCTGGCATGCTAACGATTCTGCCAGCTTAATTAATTTCTAATGCTGCGGTCAAGGTTTTCAACTCCGGCATATTTACTGATCTTCCTTCATCCCTGCATTGCCTCCTCCTCCCCCTCATCATCATCATCATCATCCTCGTTTCTCACATTATCCATTCTCCCTTTCATTCCATTCTTTCACATACTACCTCACTTTCTCTTCATAGCCACCACCACCACCACCACTACTGCCGCCGCCCACCTCCACCCTCACCCCGCCCTATCTCTGTATCTGCAACCCTTCTTCAAACTGCCCCAGACATTGTATTTCAACAGAATGCCAGGTAATTGTAAACCTACCCATTAAAACAGAAAGAACCTTTAAAGTGGGGTGGCGGTGACGGGAGAGAAGGGTGGGGGCGGAGGGAGAAGC
>NC_068982.1:191399983-191406718 GCF_001194135.2 Octopus bimaculoides | reverse complement strand
CTTTCCATTAGCTGTTCCAATCTTCTAGCTTCCTCCGTCTTCCTCTCATAAGTGCCGTTTGATTCTTGCAGTAGGCACTTCCTATCATTTACATACACACCTTTGGATACATTACATCATTTATATATATATATATATATATATATATATATATATGTGGGGGGGAGGGGTATTTGTGCATATATATATACATACCATGCATGAAAGCTTGAAGCACACATATACACGCATACACATCTTGCATATATGTACGAATGTATGTTTACACCAGTTCTTCCAAAACTGGGTGTGTTTTCAAATGCAACGAGTACCCATCCACCCCACCCCACCACCAATCCTATTAAAAACATGACTAACACCAAATAATTAGAGACTAGGAACCATTATTACAATGTTATGACACCCACACCCACACACACCCTTTCCTTCCACTCTTCTGGTGAAACAGTTTCATCTTTTACAGCAGCCAAAGTTGTAACTGGGTTGACATCACACAACCCTAACCCTAACCCTATCTCCCCAATTTCTGAGAGTCAGATTGTCTTGATGCTAGTAGTAGTAGTAGTAGTAGGTGTTGTTTAGCCCTAGGCAATCTTGATCCACTGGATGTATCTGATCAGAGGTGTTCCATGCATAAAATACTGTCCTTGCTGCCAACTTTATACCCAGAACCACATTCTTTTTTATTTCAGATTCTTCAGTTTTTTGGGTGAACCATGCTAATAGCTTTTGAATGAAAATCGCCCATCTAGACTTTTTTCAGACAATGAAGGGTGACGATACATATTAAGCATACATTGAGTATGGATTTAACAGAAAACCATAATTATATCATAACATTTACTGACATAATGAATTATTTAGCCACATGGGCCACCTGACTGGCCTTCGTGCCAGTGGCACGTAAAAGCACCCACTACACTCTCGGAGTGGTTGGTGTTAGGAAGGGCATCCAGCTGTAGAAACTCTGCCAGATCAGATTGGAGCCTGGTGTAGCCATCCAGTTGCACCAGTCCTCAGTCAAATCGTCCAACCCATGCTAGCATGGAAAGCGGACGTTAAACGATGATGATGATGAGGTCCTTTTCGATGGATAACTTCAAAAACCCTACTACTTATGGAGTCTGTCAATTTCTTAATAGTCGCAGGTCGGACTGCCTCTGCTGCAGCTTTCATGGTCGTCTCATAAAACATCTTTCAATGTAAATTGGTATCCTTCAGCATAAACATCTTGCTTAATGATGGACCAAAGATTTTCGATGGGGTTGAGATCCAGAGATGCTTGCAACCACACCATCGACTTTTCACCTTGTATGCCGTAAGACCCCAGTAATGTTTGGGTGGGCCTAGCAGAGTGGGAGGGAATGTTGTCATGTATGAATACGAGAATCCTTAGAAGTGACAGTGGTATGTCATCTAGCCAGGGATCCAAGACCTCCTTCCGGAGATTGCAGTAGGCGGCTGTGGTCACTTTAACCCCTTCAGGCACCCTGACTGGGTCAACAATTATTTTCTCACCAAAGTCTGTGTTCAAAAATTCTGTTAAGATTATGATCAGCTGAGACGGTCCAATAAGGCTGGAACATGTTTGGAGTTTTTAATCTGTTGGTTTGATCTGAAGGAAGAAGCAGTGTTCATAAGCTTTGCTGTCTCTCGGAAACCCAGTGAGATAGATGCTGTTATTGTTCCATTTAACCCTTTTATTACCGTTTTACTGCTGAAATCCACTGCTTTTCCTTCAATTAACGAAGGACTTAATGAAATAACTTTGTCACTATTTAAGCCAGTGTTTGGAACATAAATTATTATGAAGTTTTGATGGAAGGTTTTAATTGAGGTTACTTCAAAACTGGGAGTTGGTATCGGAACCAGGGCTGGTCTTGAATAATTTAGAATTGAAAGTGGAGTCAAACAGTTGGTGGTGCTGGGGGTGAGTTTTGCTTTCTTCATTAGCTTTGAAATAATCTTTTCTATTATAAGCACAACACCTGAAATTTTGTGAGGAGGTGCTACTCAATTGCATCAACCCCCAGTGTTCAGCTGGTACTTATTTCATTGACCCCAGAAGGATGGAAGGCAAAGTTAACCTCAGTGGAGTTTGAACTCAGAACGTAAAGATGAACAAAATGCTCAGCAGCGTCTTGTTCCACCTGCCAACAATTGTTCCATTTTATCACCTTTTTACCTGTGAAATATTAGAAGAAAGTGAAGGCAGGTGAGCTGGCAGAATCGTTAGCACGCTGGACGAAACGCTTGGCGGCATTTCACCTGTCTTTACATTCTGATTTCAAATTGTGCTGAGGTCAAATTTGCCTTCTATTCTTTAGGGGTTGATAAATTAAGTACCAGTTGCGTACTGGAGTCGATCTAATTGACTGGATCCCTCCCACAAAATTTCGGGTCTTGTGCCTAGAGTAAAAAAGAATATTGGAAGGAAAGTGTGATAGGGTGAAAGGGCGGTGGGGGTGCCTTTCTTGGGAATTGGTAGACACTGCAGTGAGTCTCCAAAAGTTAGGATGTATCTCTGCAAAGAGACAGAGAGAGGTGGGGTGGGGTGGGGGGACTGGTAAGTTTGATGATGTTAAGAATTCATTGATTGACTGTGAAAAGGGCAACATCGGAATTGGTCGCATTGTTGGTTTGAAGTGACTCTGGAGACTGTTTTGCATTTGATGCACGCGCGCGCGCGCACGTGTGTGTGTGTGTGGTAGAGTTGGAAGATTGATTTGGCACGCGTTTACAATTTGGGATGTTTTGTGAAGGTCAAAGGTCACTAACCCTTCACCTTCTATCTTGTTTCACTCATTAGACTATGGCCATGCTGGGGCACCACCTTGAAGAATTTTAGTCAAATGAATCAACATCAGGACTTAATTTTTTCTTTGTCTTTTAAGCCTGGTATTTATTCTGTCAGTTTCTTTTTGTTGAACTGCTAAGTTATAGGGATGTAAACACACCAACACCAGTTGTCAAGTGGTAGTGGAGGACAAACAAAGACACACACACACACATGACAAGCTTCTTTCAGTTTCCATCTACCAAATTCACCCAAAAAGCTTTGATCGGCCTGGGGCTATAGCAGAAGACACTTGCCCAAGGTGCCACACAATGGGACTGAACCTGGAACTGTGGGTTTGGGAGGCAAGCTTCTTACCACGCAGCCACTGCTGCACCTTTATTCTGATTAAACCAGAAAATGTTCTCATGCTGTTGTTGTTGTTGTAGTGAAGGCCGCCGTCTGGTTTGTTTTACTCTAATTGGAAGTTTAGGGAGTTTCTGCTGGATTCTGCAATTTGTTTGTAGTTGTTGTTGTTCTCATACTGAATTCCTCTTGAGACAAGTGGGCCAAATTGACTCTTAAGTTTCATAATTAATTATTTCACTTTTTAATCTCTCTACACCTGGGCATATTAAAGTGTGAAGTGCCCTGTGAGTATGTGTGCGTGTGCGTGTTGTACGAGTATGTGTGTGTGTGTGTGTGTGTGTGAGAGAGAGAGAGAGTGAAAGGGTTGAGGAGGGTGAATTAATGTTTCTCGTTAATAACAGTTGCAGCTGGTGATATCCCTGGCAAAGTTAATTAACTTAAAATTGCTGTGCCACCTTGCTGTAATTTAGACTCATCTGTTGGTGCAGTTCATTGCTGTAAACAGTGGGAGCACTGTGTAGTTAACAGAAAACTAGGGAATATCTTTAGAATATTATGAAGGGATCCAAAAAGCAAAATGTAGGAGAAATTCCTTCATTTAGAAGAGCAAAAAATAACATTAAAAAAAATAAGATAATTTCTATTTGTTGTCAATTTTGTATAATTTCAATAATTTTGGGGGTTTCTGCTGTTTTCTATTTGCAGGTGAAGCAATACTAGATGGTGGACCCAGTTTCGTCATAACTCCAAACACACTCCTTCTGTGCGCCAATGGCAAGACGCAATTTTCACAGTCATCACAACCCAAAAATTCAATTTATTTTGCACCAGAAATGCACACTGGAATTGCAGCATCAGAAGCTGCCATTGAAAAGGTTTGTGTTACATTTTCAACTTCAGGTGGACCCATGTGGGGATTGTTCACATAATTAAACCCTTTTGAGGTCTTATCCATCTCCTGCAATCCTAGAATTATTATTGTTGTTATTATATTTTGGATCCCACATTATATCGGTGTAACCATGATGCAACCCTGAACAATCTGACTCCCTGGTCAGCAGCATTAGTTGGGAGCTGGCATAAGGAAATAAGAGCTTTATTTGCATATCGTTAGCGTTACCATAAACAAATTTAAAAGACACGTGTGTGTATATGTGTAAATGTATGTATATATGCGTGTGTGTGTGTGTGTGTGTGGTTATGTGTGATAACTATGGCAAGTCACTTGACAGAAAAGGAACTGTGGACCAATCACTGATTGGTGATTTCTCATCTGGTGTGAAGCTTTTGGTGTAGGTCACTGACCTTGATGAGCCCCAGTGCAGCCAATGTGTGACCTTTAGTAGAGAAAAGTGTCAGGTGGGGTGTTTGCCTTGGGTGGTCTGTCAAACAGTAATACTGGTGTCCCAAGGTGAGTCCAGGAGATAAACCGTTGTACGTACTAATTACTGTATTAACAATGTTAATTATAATCCAGGGATTAGCCAGTAATTAAACCTGCATTCTTCTTTTAATTTCAGATATATGTTTATTCCTTGGGGAAAACACTTCAAGTTGCTCTTGAGCATTGTTCAAAGAAGAACCCGGTTGGTAGAAATTTTGGTTTTAAACAAATCACTTCATCACATGAATTTATGTATATATGTGTATATATACATTGTTGTGCCATTCAATACACATTATTTTTTATAAACAATACACAATGCTTCAAGCAAACTACAATACTCACTTATCATCATCATCATCATACGTCCGCTTTCCATGCTAGCATGAGTTGGACATTTGACTGAGGACTGGTGAAACCAGATGGCTACACCAGGCTCCAATCTAATTTGGCAGAGTTTCTACAGCTGGATGCCCTTCCTAACGCCAACCACTCAGAGAGTGTAGTGGGTGCTTTTTACATGCCACCAGCATGAAGGCCAGTCAGGTGGTATATATATATATATATATATTTTCATACACACACTCATAGGATGTTGCAGAAAGCCTCAAATTCACTCTTGATCCATGTTTCAATGAGAAGCACAGTGTGCAATGGAATCTGAAAAAGAAAATGGTAAAGCATTAAT
This sequence comes from Octopus bimaculoides, assembly GCF_001194135.2. Taxonomy (NCBI): domain Eukaryota; kingdom Metazoa; phylum Mollusca; class Cephalopoda; order Octopoda; family Octopodidae; genus Octopus; species Octopus bimaculoides. The sequence continues at coordinate 191,401,501 of NC_068982.1, read as the reverse complement.
CATATGAAGACACTGTTAACATCTGCCTGACTTCACTGATACCACATCAATGGTCATGTTAAATATGGGATGTTTTGCTGCCACGAGAGCCAGTCAGGCGGCACTGGCATCGACCAGGCGGCACTGGCATCGACCAGATGGCAGTGGAATTGACCATACGGCACCGGCATCTACCAGCAGCACTGGCATCATATATATATGCCACAGGTGTGACTGTGTGGTAAGAAGTTTGGTTCCCAATCACATAGTTCTGGGATCAGAACTATGTGCCCCCTGTGTGGCAACTTGGGCAGGTGTCTTCTGCTATAGCCTCAGGCTCACCAAAGCTTTGTGAGTGGATTCTGTGGACAGAAATTGAAAGAAGCCTATTATATGTATGTGTGTGTGATGTTTTTTAATATTCACAACCACCACCACCACCACCACTACTGCTTGACAATTGGTGTTGGTGTGTTTATATTCCTGTGACTTAGGGATTTGGCAAATCAGACCCAATAGAATTTGTATCAGGCTTTAAAAAAAATGAAGTACTAGGGTCGAGTCATTTGACTAAAAATTCTTTGAGTTGGTGCTCCAGCATGGCCACAGTCTAATGACTTAAACAAGTAAAAGATAAAATACATACATACATACATACACACACACACACACACACACACACACACACACACACACACACACACACACACACACACACACACACACATATATTTCAAGTATGTATAAACAGTGTTGTTGATGATATACAACAGTAAAACGAAGGTTGTGATTAGTGAGGATTAGTAGTAATTAATTAAAAAAAAGGAGTTAAGTAGGGTTGGATAAATGGTTGTTGATATATAATCTTGAAGAAAATCTGGAATGTGTAAATGAGTTGCAAAAACTTTGGTAAACATTTCTGCTTCTTTTTGTAATGTTAAAATAAATGACATAAATAATTCCTGTCCGTGTTGAGTAATGGTCAAAATTGGTTTATTTCAGACGCTGTGTATAAGCCGTAATCTCGAATGCATCCTAAATGCAATGTGTGAAAAGAACCCCTCCCTGAGAATTGCATTAATCCATGTTCTTGAGGTAAGACTACCAAATTCTTTCTGCAGAGAAATGTCTTAAAACATCAAAATAAATAATTAAAAATAAATAATATTGCTTTATATTTAAGATTCATTTCTTTAAAAAGGTTCCTCAATGTCAACTTCCGGTATTGACGTAACAACCGCAAAAATCTTCACTTTCTATTTTGTGTGTTCGTGTGTATGAGACAGAGAGTAAATACTACATACACACCGCTCTCTCACTCTGTCTCACACACATCCCTTGACTCACTCACACTCTGTCTCTTACAAACACACACATACATAAATGTATACAAACATATTTACAAAGACACACGTGTGTATACGTGCGTGCGAGCGTGGGGGGGTGGTTCCACAATCGCCATTTATTTCAATTACTCTTCTGAGGATATTCATGTAAATCTTTTTTTCATTTAATCATCATCATCATCATCATCGTTTA
>NC_068982.1:191386655-191398665 GCF_001194135.2 Octopus bimaculoides | reverse complement strand
ATTTAACTTCATGTAAATATGTCATCATATATATATATATATGTATATATATATATATATATATATATATTTGCCTCACAGAGGCAATGACCAAGACCATTGGCATTATGTCATGCTTGAGAAGACCCATCAAGCCAAGCAAAATCACAGTCAAGGCAGATACTGGTGTCACTCAGATGGCACCTGTGCCGGTGGCACGTAAAAGCATCCATTACACTCTCAGAGTGGTTGGCGTTAGGAAGGGCATTCAGCTGTAGAAATATTTTCAGATCAGATTGGAGACTGGTGCAACCTTCTAGCGTGCCAGCCCTGGTCAAACCATCCAACCTATGCCAGCATGGACAACAGACGTTGAAGAATGAGGATATGTTTATATATACATACATACATCCATACATACATATATATATATATATATATATATATATATACACACACACACACACACATACATACACACACACATACACACACATACATACATACATATGTACATACAAAGAAGTGACTGATACACATCTGCAAACATTTAACTCTGTTGGCCTTTTACAGTTAACAACAACAGTGATTGCAGAACGGATGAGCGATTCTGCTCTGAGATAGCAGAAAGCTATTGGTACAGCAACATGTTGTTTGCCTATCATATCTGACAACAATTGTGCTATCTCCATGGTGATGGAGGCTGTTGGTCATCTATCTGAGCCGTCTGGTTTGGCAAGCATGGAGAGACTGGTCATTCAACTGCTTCAGCATTCTGTAATAAATTACCTCTAAAAGTGGTCTTTTAAAAGGAAATCAGGAGATTCTATAAGATTGAATCATGTGGTAGCTTCATGCTGATTGGCTACTTAATAGACCAATCATGTGAAGTATTATGGCTTGGTCATGATGTCTGACCAGTTACCTGGCAGTTTGGTTTCAAATCACCACCACAATACAAATATTTAAAATGTACAAAGTTACTGATTTACAACTGGGTGGACTGGAGCAACATGAAATGAAGTTTCCACTCAAGAACCCAACGCACCACCTAGTCTGAGAATTGAACCCATGATACAATGATCGTGAGTGCAACACCCTAACCACTAAGCCATGTGCCTTCACATTGAATAAGATATACAGAAACATCCAGTATGAGGACTGTACCTGAAGATAACTTAGTTTATTTAATAATTGGTTAATTAGTAATTAAGACATCATCATCATCCTCATCATCGTTTAACGTCCGCTTTCCATGCTGGCATGGGTTGGACGGTTTGACTGGGGACTGGCAAGCCAGGAGGCCACACCAGGCTCCAATCTGATCTGGCAGTGTTTCTACAGCTGGATGCCCTTCCTAATGCCAACCACTCCGAGAGTGTAATGGGTGCCTTTTATGTACCACTGGCATGAGGGCCAGTCTGGTGGCTCTGGCATTGGCCACATTTGGATGGTGCTTTTTATGTGCCACCAGCATGGAGAACCAGTCAGGCGGCACTGTCATCGGCTACGTTCGGATGGTACTTTTTACATGTTACCAGTACAGGAGCCAGTCAGGGCGGGGAGGCTGGCATCGACCATGTTCTGATGGTGCTTTTTACGTGCCACCAGCATGGGGAGCCATTTAGGCGGCACTGGCAACAACCCACACATGGAAAAGTCTTACCTTTTCTGCCAGCAACAAAACCTGGAGTACAAAAATATGTTTGAGTGTCTTTCATTTCATAAAATAACAAAACAAATTATATTAAAAAGTTTCCATCGCCAAATGTTTGATTATACTCCCAACCTGATCATTATTTCTCATGAATGAGCCACCTCTTGTGTTCTTGTATTTGAACTGATTTGAAAACCATTTCCTTTAACAGGCTTGTTCTCTCCAGTCTCAGAAGCGGGCCTTAAATCGTGCCCCTAGTTTTTCTCAATGTGTCGCAAGATTAAACAAATCCGTCATGGGCAGTCAAAATGAAGTGAGTACAATCTCCAGTTAGTTTGTTTAAATAAAATACATCTCGTTTGCTATTAGTTTTGTTAATTGTAATTATGAGCATGAAAAAAAAAATATTGTAATAATGTACAGTCTACAAATGTATTAATATAAATATATATTGTATAGCTATTTATTACATAATGTATAAATATATTGTAGTATAATGTAAATTGTATGACATTATTATAACACTATGACTACTTCACTGTGGCTTGAAACCTCAACCCTAACCACCATTATCTCTTTCACTGTGTCTTCAGTTGTCCTACTGGAACTATGATTACTACCAAAACAGCAGCAGCGACCAAAGTCGACAAAGCACTCTCAACAGGCGTTCTTTAAAGAGTCGTAAGGCATCTCGTAAACACAAGCGCCGTAATCCTTATCAGAAAAAAGACCATGATAGGTCACGCTCTCAGTCTCCTGCCAGACAAAGTTTCAGATTACGTAGAAATGGTAAGTATTGGTTCCATTTAAAATTTAGTCTATCATTTGTTTCAATGTTGCAATAATTCTTAATAGAACCACCTGGGGCTCCCTGTAAAGTGGTTGGTGTCAGGAAGGGCATCCAGCCATAGAACCCATACTAAAGACTTCAAGGAAGCCTGACACAGTCCTGCAGTGCATTGGTTCCTATCAAATTGTCCAACCCATGCCAGCATGGCAATTGGACATTAAATGATGTTGATGATGATGACTGTCTCAGTTGTCCATATATGGGCATTGACTTTGTAGAAGCAATAGACCACTAGATTGAATTATACTGTCTAGGCTCATACTGTAGGCTTATTCCTTGGCCTAATCTCACTCCACCCAGCCTCACTCCACCTAGCCTCACTCCACCCAGCTTCCCTCCACCCAACCTCACTCCACCTAGTTCACTCCACCTAGTTCACTCCACCTAGTTCACTCCACCCAGCCTCACTCCACCCAGCCTCACTCCACCCAGCCTCTCTCTACCCAACTTTGCTCCACCCAACCTCACTCAACCCAGCCTCCCACCACCCAGCCTCACTTCACTCGATCTTACCCAACATCCACTCATTATCATTTCATAACCCTAATCCTAATTCTGCTTTCGTTAACAGAAGTACTAATTGGTTACCAAAGTTTTTCATTTCATTAACAGTTTCAAATTTAAATTTAACGATCTGTAATGGAGAAGTAACATGACATCTGTGCTAAACCATGAACACCCTTTGTTAATTATAATTTCTTGATGTTAAATAACGAGATTCTCTTTATTACAGTTGGACAAATCGAATCCGATATTGCGTCCAATGTGGACAGAATTTCTCAAATTGCCAGCAGTTTTTCTGCCCCTGTCCAGCCACCACAAAAAATTGACGACCAACTCACATCATTAAACCTGCCAGTTTCATCTACTTCTCCAGCAATCAACGTCACATCTCTCTACAGATCAGACACATCAGCTGATTCTACCAGCCTGACTTCATCGAAACATCCACCATCAATTAGTTCTGTATCTGAGGTTCCCAGCCATCTTGCTCACACTCCGGCATATGGCAAATATTTACAACTCAAAGAACGACAGCGCAAATTGCAGGCTGTGCGTCATCACCCCATTGAAGAAGGATGTCTTTGGCCTAGTGATACATCCGACAGTTATTCCGATACAAGATCAGTTACTTCTGGTATATCGGCCGTGCAAGGTTAGTTATCCTACACTTTCTCAAATGCTTCTGTGTGGTTGTGGAGTTCCTCATCTCAAGACATCTTTCTGATCTTATGGTCTTGAAGTTGTCTTGTAATTGTTGAAGAACTCGTTCCAACATCATTAAGGTGTCTTGAGGTAGTGATGAAAATATGGTAAGTATGATGAAATTCAGGCTTCACGGATATCGTCATCATCATCAGAGAGAGAGAGAGAAAGTGATGCAGATAAACACAATGAAGCTTGTTATCTAAAACATATATATATATATATATATATATATATATATATATACACATTTACACATATAGCTATATGTAGGGATATATATAGACACAAAAACTAAATATATCCAGACAGACATATAGATATTTATCTATATTAACAAATAAATTTACTTTTACACAGAGTATAGAAAATATAGAAAACTAAGGGAAGAATGCATCATTTTTAACTCAACGGCTGTTTCTGGAAGAATTACATAATAGTTGTAATGTTCATAATTATGTGGAATGTATAAAAAGTCATGGACATGCAGTCAATAGATGGTTGCCTAGAGACATTATTATAATACCGGATTTCCTTCCTATTTTAGTCTGATAGACCCTCCTAGTCTTTTGATGTTTAAGAAAAAACCCTTTTCTAAATTCATAATTACACATTATTAGGAATTATATAAAAAAATTGTTAAAATATTTTGCATATTATAGAAGTATAACCAGTTTCTGTTGTGTCTGGGGAGAGTCATTCTCTTTTGGTGCCTCATAATTTAACACTCACCGGGAAAATTTGCACTTATTTCCTTTTTATTTTTCTAAAATGGTTTTCAGAAAAATTTTAGAAAAATAAAAAAGAAATAAGCAGAAATTTTACCAGTGAGTGTGTTAAATTATAAGGCACCGAAAGAGAATGACTCTCCCCAGACACAACAGAATATGCTTCAACACAAGAACTCACATAAAGAATCTTGCAAACCAAATCCAAAACCGAAATAAAATTCCAGTTTATTGCATATAAATTTTAACAAGATCTTCTATAGACCCCCAAAAACCAATATGGACCTCAGTTGAGAACCACTTGTTTAGTTAAAGTATCCTAGATTTGGTTCCTCTTTCTTCAAGACAAATAATGAGGTTCCAGAGTTTCCCAGAGTTGTTACATCAAGAAAAGGCATCTGTAAACAATTAGATATTTATTCATCCATAATAGATTCTGGCAGATTTGAATGTGAATATCTGAGTGCTGTTATTAAATGTCAATAGAGGACCTCTCCTCTTTTCAGTCAGCTTTTGTTCATAAGATGTAATTTACCATTGTATGGGGGAGTTTTGAAATACCAAGATGTTTTGACCTTATTTTGTGTCTCCTCAGAATGAGCTTTTGTTTATAAGAATCAGCTGTCGTGCATGCTCCTCCCTGTAAATTATTATTGGTTTGCCAGACATCAGCAAGTATTTTGTTTGCTGGTTTCTATAAGCAAGAGCTCCCCAGTTCAGTAAGTGGAGGGGATAACTTTGACTAAGGAGACATACAATAAGGCTGAAACATTGTATCTCAAAGCCCTTTTATATCAATGGATTGTACCTGTTACGAATGTCTAAAAGGGAGGAGATGCAATCCGTTATTCATGTTCCAGTCTACCAAAATGAATTCAGAATAAATAGATTCGTTATTGTTAGGATTCTTGGTGATCTGCCACAAATTATTCATTCTCTAAATTCTGGCAAAAATTTGAGGTGAAACAGTTTTATTTTTCAGGAACTTATTTACCAGATCTCAACAGTGTCTATGGAAATGATCTGGCCTTTAAGCTTGGACCTCGTGGGTCTGATCGGGACAGTATTATTAGCAGTGAGATGTCTTTTTTCCAACATGAGCCAAATTCCATGAGGTAAGTTCAATCAATTTTATATCAACTCAATAAAAAAAAACTCAAAAGAATTTGGTTGTCTGCAGGAAGTGAACAGCTTGAGACCAACATAAACCATTTGATTTTTTTTCCTCTCCAAAGGTCTTTTTTTAACCAAATACTTTGCACACGATTATTTATATGGTTTTATCTAATTCAAGTTCTACCATTAAAAATAGTTTATTAAAATCTTTTGGCAAGATTTTAGCAAATGACGTTATTTATTCTTGCAAAAGGAGAAAAAAAAAAGGACTCATGTTAAATTTTCTTCAAATTATTGTTGTTAGATGACCCACGTCAACTCTTTGAGTAAAAATAACCAATAAAATGTTTGGAAGCAGTTTACAGTTCTAGATATTGGATATCTGGTGTCTTGGTTTATGTTAAACCAGTAGTCGAGTAGCCCAACCATAGCCATCACCGCTCTGCTGTGCTATATAACTACTGCATAGTTTTATTGTATGTAATTGGTGCGTGTGTGTGTGTATATATGTATATGTGTGTGTGTGTATATATATATATATATATATATATATATATATAAAACAAAAAATTAGATATCAAAGCATATCATTTAATATAACCTCTGTATCAAAATAAGAATTACTAACAAATTCTTGCCATTGAAACATGTGGTTAGGCAGATTTTTATAATGTGCCTTGTGTCTCCAAACAATCTTTGGGCTCTGGGCACATGGTTTGTTTAGAACAGTAAGCTATATATATATATATATATATACATATATATATAACTAGTGTATAGTTTTAGATTAAAACCTGCTGGATTTGTTTTCAAGAATGAATTGGTGGTTTCTTTTTGTTCCATAAAACTTGAATGTAAACTTTGATCAGCTCATTTTTGATCAAAGAATATTTTGGTTTCTATTTTGGTAAATCCTGTTGAGATCAACTTCATCTTCCGATGTTGTGAGGTCCAATAAAATAAACATTGGTCAATATTGGTATCAGAATGGAAGTGGACTGGCTAAAGTAGTTGAGTGATGGTTAGAATGGATTGCTAGAATGGTGGAGAAATTGCTATGTTGGTTGGTAAATTGGCAGAATTGGTAGGGTGAGTGGGAGAGGGGATAGAATTTGCAGTTTCGGAATTTACATCTTGACAATCTGATTTCAAATCCGACCAAAGATAAATTTATCTCTTATTCATATATGGTCAATAAAAACATACCAGTAAAATACTAGGGTTCACATAATCCATTTTATCCCCCCTTTCATGTTATGTGTTCCTTTATTCAAAAGAATTAATATTATTATTATTATTGAATTAAGCAGCTGATATTTAGTTGGTTGTAAACTGTGAAGGAATCCAACGAGTTTCCATTTTATCAAATGAATAGTCACAGCATGGCCATGTCAACTGGTGTCTTCTACGATGGCCATAGGATGACCAATGCTATGCCATGTGAATTATTAGATGGAAATTTTGTGTGTGATTTCTCTTGATGTTTGAGGACTGATTAAAAGACCCAAGTCACTTTTCATACAAATAGTGTCCTGCTTATGTAATCTTCCACAAAAACATGTCTGGTCATGGAGCTGTTCATTGTTTTGGAGGACAACAAGAAATACTACCTTGCTTGGAAACAGTTGAAGGTTGGTGACAGGAAGAGCATCAAGCTGTAGAAAACCTGCTTCAACAAGTTTCCTCTGAACGATGCAAGCATGGAAAAGTGGGTGTCAAAATTATGATGATGGCTATTAGTAATAAAATGTTGGGAATATATTTTGTTGTACCATTCCTCTTGAAGTGTATTTACCATTTTTGTTATATTTTGTAGATCAGAAACTGACCCAACACTGCCCTATGCACCACCCTCAATAAAAGCAATGACTGAACATACTCTTGGTACTTCATTGTACAACCAAATTCCTCGAAGCCCCAGCAGCAGCATTCTTAGCTCTCACGGAGATGATTCCTTCCTCAACACCAAAGTAAGTCTTTGTTTTATTCAGAAGTCTTTTCATTAGAATTTGCATCAATGGTCATCCCCCACCACCCCCAGTTCTCACATCTTTCCTTCAACCCTTTCCAATCTTTGCAGTTGTGGCCTCTACCTTTTCCCCTCTCCAATTTCTCCATCTCCCCAACACCACCACCACCACCACATATACACATACACTCTGCAGACCCCCCAAACCCACCCACACTCCTAGTTCCTCTCTCCCCCACTCACTTCAACTCACCTTGTACCTTCAGGGGCCACCTGGACACCTCATCTCCACTTTGTATGTCTGTTTTCTTCTTTGCCGCTCCTTTAGAGCATTCTCTCTCTCTCTTTCTTCCATGCAAGTAGCCATGTGGCTCCCCTACAACAAGAACCTGCTTCCTGCCCCTTCTCACACTCTGTCCCCTAGCATAAAGCTGTCCCTCTATGAGGTTTCATGATCTCTAGTGTCGGTGGCACCAGAAAAGCACTTAGTAAACAAACCAGACGCAGGAGCACAATGCAGTCCACGGGATTCTTGGATTCTGTCAAACCGTCCAACCCATGCTAGCATGGGACACAGATGTTGAATGATGATGATGTTGCTTTAGTTTCATGCTGGAACTATGTAAGAAGCAATTGTGCTGGCGCCACATAGAGGGCACCATGTAAAAGATACTTGTGCCAGTTCCATGTAAGATGCACCCAGCACACTCTGGAAAGTGGTTGGCACATTAGAAATGGCATCCAACCTTAGAAACCATGCCAAAACAGACAAACGGAGCCTGGTGTGGGCTTGCTAGTTCCTGTCCAACTGTCCAACCCATGCCAGCAGGGAAAACAGATGTCTGATGATGATGATGTAATAAATATAACATTACATACGATATAGATACCTGTGCTGATGACACGTTAGAGGCACCTGGTACATTCTGTGGAGTGGTTGGCATTAGGAAGGGCACCCAGCTGTAGAAACCATATCAAATCAGACTGGAACCTGGTGCAGCTCTCTGGCTTACCAGTTCCAGTCAAACCGTCTAACCCATGCCAGCAAGGAAAACAGACTCTAAATGAGGATGATGATGATGAATGTGAAGGCACATGGCCTTGCAGTTAGGGTATTGCACTCACAATCACTAGATCATGGGTTCGATTCTTGGACTGGGCAGTGTACTGTGTCCTTGAGCAAAACACTTTGTTTCACATTGCTGCAGTCCACTCAGCTGTAAATAGGGGGTCACCCTGCAACAAACTAGCTTTGCTAGTCAGGGATAAAAGTAGGCCTACTTGGCTAGCCAGCAAAGGTGCCATCATTTCAAAGCTAAAACAATGCAAAATGCATTTCTATATTTAAGATATGAGGAATTATTTACATTATTTACATTTGACGGATATTTGTCCTCATCTTGTTTGTTGTTAACACAACGTTTCAGCTGATATACCGTCCAGCCTTCATCAGGTGTCTTGGGGAAATTTCCAATGACGTGTAACCATGTTTTATAGTCTGGTCAATACTGTGGTATTAACATATATAACATGTAAATGATAAATATATTTTCATGAGACACAAATGCAACAGAAAGGAGAGTAATATGCCATGGGAGACAACTGTGAAGGAGAAAATGAGGCTACGATGAAGCTCTGAGTTCAAATGCTGCTTAGGTTGACTTTACCTGTCATTCTTTCAGGGTCAGTCAAGTACTGAGGTTGATATAATTGACTGACCCCTATCTCTCAAAATTACCGACCTTGTGTGAAAATTTGAAACCATTTTTAATTGAACCCCTTTCTGCCATCTTGTTACCTTTTCATGAGATTTCCTCTATAAACTCACCAGGGTTTGCTCATAAAAACTTTTGGTAATATTCCTTTTTCCTCTAAGGTAGAAAAACTGGCAGAATTTTTGGTATGCTGGGCAAAATGCTTAACAGAATTTTGTCTGTCTTTATGTTCTGAGTTCAAATTCTGCCAAGGTCGACTTTGCCTTTCATCCTTTCAGGGTTGATAAAATGAATACCAGTCATGCACTGGGGTTGATTTAATCAGCTTAGCCCATCCCCTGAAATTCCTGGTAATATACCGACATTTGAACCCATTATTATTATTATTAAAGGTAGCGAGCTGGCAGAATCGTTAGCATGCAACTTTGCCTTTCACCCTTTCAGGATCAATAAAAGCAGTACTAGCTGATCCCTGGGGAGTTGATGTAATTGACTTTTTCCACTGAAAGTGTGCCGAAATTTGAACTTGTTATTCCTTTGTCTCCTACAACTCACCTTCCTGGATTTCGGTAGAAATTAGTCATCAACTGACAGCAGAATATCAAATCATCATCATCATCATCATTTAACGTCTGTTTTCCACGCTAGCATGGGTTGGACTATTTGACTAAAGACTGGCAAGCCAGCAGGCTACATCAGGTTCTAATCCGATCTGGCAGAGTTTCTATAGCTGGATGCCCTTCCTAACACCAGCCACTAAGCAGAGTGTAGTGGGTGCTTTTTACGCGCCACCGGCACGAGGGCCAGTCAGGTGGTACTGGCAATGGCCACGCTCAAATGGTGTTTAAATGTAACTTTTATCATTAAATGTTTTGTCCAACCCATGCCAGCATGGAAAACAAATGTTAAATGAGGACAATCAAAATGTACAAAATACCAGCAGCTTTATAATTTCAGTTAATTATAATTAAAACTTAATTAAATATTTTTATTAAAACACTCAAAATGTAAAAAAAGAAAAAAAATGAGTAACTTTATGGTTTTAACTAATTATGATTTGTAAATTAATTAAAATTGTTCTGTCTTTGAGATCCCTTTCATCATCTGTAATTGTTCCCCTCCATTGTGACATATTTTGGGGTACACCTTAATTAGGGGTCAGTGACTGATTTTTCCTGAAATTAGACAAAACCTTCTGGGCACAGTTTATATCCCTGTAGTGTTGTTTAACCCCGAGTCAGCTCCAGATGAGTAAACCTATGATCAAAGACATTTTGGCCATGACCACCCAGACAGCATTATCTAATGGCTGTTTCTCCTAGCAGATCAAGTCACTTTACTGAGTCTTCTATGGTATTTCTGTGAAGTCACCAATTTGTAAATTAGACAATCAATTTTTATGATTTTATTTTTATTTTCCTATGTTTTAGGAATCCAATGGTCCAGAATTTATTTGTCGAGGACGGAAACCATTAATCAGATTAAATACTCCACTTGTTGGAGAGGTAAGACATTACTTTCATTGACTTCAAGTTCTCTCTGTCTGTCTGTCTGTATGTCTCTGTCTCTCTCTCTCTCTCTGTATGTCTCTGTCTCTCTGTATGTCTCTCTCTCTCTGTATGTCTCTGTCTCTCTGTATGTCTCTGTCTCTCTGTATGTCTCTGTCTCTCTCTCTCTGTATGTCTCTGTCTCTCTCTCTCTCCCTTTCTCTCCCTCTCTCTCTCTCTTTCTCTCTCATATTAAGCTGCAACATAAAATGGTTTTTCTCAAACACCGTTGTGTCCATGTGTGTTGCAATGGTTGTGTTGAATTATGTCATCATGAAACTGTCTTTTAAATTCAGCTTTTCCAGACAGCTTGCTGTATGGATGTTTGTGTGTGTGCGTGTGTGTGTGTGTGTGTGTAGCTTTATGTTCATGTGTATGTTTTGTTTGTGTGTGTATTTGTAGTTTCATTTATCTCCATTTGTTTTGTTTTTTTCTTTTTCTCTCATTAAGTAACTAAGGGATGTTGCATTCAATTTTTAGGGCCAAAGATGAACTGCTGTTTAGGGCCAAAGATGAACTGCTTTTTGGGCCCAAAGATGAATTGCTGTTTAGGGCCAAAGATGAACTGCTTTTTGGGCCCAAAGATGAATTGCTGTTTAGGGCCAAAGATGAACTGCTTTTTGGGCTCAAAGATGAACTGGTTTTTAGGGCCAAAGATGAACTGTTGTTCACCTAATTGATAAGTTACCAAACCTCTTAATAGCTTATGTTATTCAGTTAACTTTGGTCTTTGCCTCTGTTGACTAAAATAGATCTGAGATAATTCTGAAAGAGAATAGAAAGAAATTGCTCTATAAAGAATGGTTAAGGGATTAGAGTGGATTATCAGATTGATGTTGATAAAGAACAGATTAGGGAAGATAAGTGGATGTGGTTCCTTGCAAAGAAAGAGGTCTGGAGATGCCACTACGATAGATTGCTTAATAAAGAGAATGAATGGGAGAAAGAGAGCCTGCCGTATGTCGACCCAATAGAGGGACCAGCTATCCGAGTTGATAGTACCAGGGTAGATAAAGCAATTAAGAGTATGAAGACCGGGAAAGCCCCCGGCCCATCAGGAATCACTGCAGAGATGCTCAAAATATCTGGCAGTGTTGGCTATAGCCTAGTCACCCGTATTACGAACCAGGTGATACACGAAGGAGTCATACCCAATGACTGGTGTAGCAGCATCATAGTCAACTGCTACAAAGGTAAAGGTGACGCTTTAGATACAAATAATTACAGAGGCATCAAGCTGTTA
>NC_068982.1:191381101-191384917 GCF_001194135.2 Octopus bimaculoides | reverse complement strand
GTAGGATTTTCGAGCGAGATCGTTGCCAGTGCCCCTGGACTGGCTTGTGCGGGTGGCACATAAAAGACACCATTTCGAGCGTGGCCGTTTTCGTGCGGGTGACACGTAAAAGCACCCACTACACTCTCTGAGTGGTTGGCATTAGGAAGGGCATCCAGCTGTAGAAACTCTGCCAAATTAGACTGGAGCCTGGTGTTGCCATCCAGTTTCACCAGTCCTCAGTCAAATCGTCCAACCCATGCTAGCATGGAAAGCGGACGTTAAACGATGATGATGATGATGATGATGATGATCCTCTTGTAATAAAAGTGTTGCAATTCAGGGTAATAAACATGTACCCGAGTGGCAGGTATGCATGGTTTGGTGGTTAGGCGATTCGGTTCATGATTTTTAAGGTCATAAGTTTGATTCTTGGCAATGCATTGCATCCTTGAGCAAGGCACTTTATTCTACTTTACTCCAGTTCACTCAACTGGCAAAAATGAGTTGTACGTGTATTTCAAAGGGGCCAGCCTTGTCCCATTCGGTGTCATACTGACTCTCCCCAAGAACTGTGTTAAGGGTATGCATGCCTGTGGAGTACTCAGCCACTTGCATGTTAATTGCATGAGCAGGCTGTTCCATTGATCGCATCAACTGGAACCCTTATTGTCACAGCTGACTGAGTACCAGGCCTGAGTGGTAGTGTGAGGAAGAGAGAGAGAGAGAGAGAGGACTTGGTGGGGGAGCAGCAGTGAACTAACCAAAAAAAAACAAAGTGTATTCTGACAAGATAATCTAATGGAATCTCATATTAATCTCTCGTAATGGTGGGAAAGTCATTAAATGAAATATTTGTTTCTATTTCAGAGTGTGAAGAACCCATCGCATGCTAGACGTGTGATAATAGTGTTGCTGAATGGTCAGAAGTTGGAGGCCATGTGTGATCCATCGATGACGGGGAAACAGATTTTCACGGCTTTGACGTCACACATGGGCCTTGATGAAATCCACCAATTCTTTGGACTTACATATATCCATGGTAAGATTTCTTCCGGTTATTTTTACCTGATTTATTCTAATTAAGGGCTTTGATGAAGTTGATTATGAGGACTTTGATAAAGAATTTTCATGGAGAAAGAATAAAAGATTTTGGATCTACACATCATGAGATCAAATCACATTAAAAGTTCATTTAATGTTTCAACCACCACATTTGATGGCATCAAAAATGCATTTTTGTGCCAAAATAAAATATCTCAAAAATCACCCCAGATCCTATTTGTGAAGTTTGGGCCAATATTAAATGCTTTAATGTATTAAAATCTTTGTCTTTTTGAATATGCACTATGGAAATTGGGGTACGTCTAATGTACCCATTTGTCTTTTGTGGTAACTTTCCAAAGGGTAATATAGTTTTGTGTCCCTTTTGAAGCGGAGTTGGAATCTGCTTGAGGTAGACAGGTACCAGTTATATACTGGTGTCATTATGTTTGACTACAACCACCCTTCTTAACAAATTAGGTCTTATGTCTCTCAAAGAAATCGTCATCATCATTTAATGTGCTGTCATGGGTTGGACAGTTTGATGAGCTGGCAAGGGTGGAGGGCTGCACCAGGTTCCAGTTGTCTGATTTGGCATAGTTTTTACGGTTGGATGCCCCTACTAATACCAACCACTTTACAGAGTGTACTGGGTGCTTTTTATGTGACACCAACACCTACATTGGAAGTGGGTGAGGTATTCCTATTCTGTAGAATTATATTTAGGGTTGCGGGGGGATACAGGGCGTTAAAGAAATGGTACAATGTGTTTGGAATTAATGGAAATCGTAGTTGTTTAGTTTTAGGTCAGCCTTGTTTAAGATCTGTAATCAAAGGCTTTCCAGTTGTGGCCACCCTTGGTTTCAGGAATAGCATATCTAGGACTACATCGTTCAGTGTCTCTTGCCTTTTCTTTAGCCATTGGGGTGTGATTTGAGGGGGATTTGGTTGTTATTTCTAGCAAGTTGTGTGACCATGTATGGGCTCCCTCATTGGTTTGATATAAATTTTATACACACGTCTGTCCATGTATCCTTGAAAAAAGGACACATTAGATAAGTGTCATAGATAGACCATGTCTGCAGTTATGATAGGATGGTCACAGATGGAATGTCTCTGATGCTAGGTGATCTCGGACTCAACAGCAACGAAATCTAACACTTTTTTTTTCTTTTTCTTTATGCAATTTTTAGATGGCGAACACTTCTTTTTGGAAAGCGACACCAAACTGCACAAAGTAGCCCCGGAAGGTTGGCGAGAAGGGAAAAAAGGACCAGTTGCCATTACTTTTATCTTGTTTTTCAGATTGAAGTATTACGGTAGCTCCATTTTAAATACCCCGTAAGTAATCCACCATCTCTCTCTCTCTCTCTCTCTCTTTCTCTCTCTCTCTCTCTCTTTCTCTCTCTCTCTCTCGCTCTCTCCCTCTCACTCATGTGAATGTCATAAAATACCATATAGGAATTTATAAGTAGTGTTATCATCATCATCATCATCATCATCATCGTTTAATGTCCGTTTTCCATGCTGGCATGGGTTGGACAGTTTGACAGGAGCTGGCAAGGCTGGAGAGCCATACCAGGCTCCATGGTCTGTTTTGGCATGGTTTCTATGGCTGGATGCCCTTCCTAACATGCCAACCACTCCACAGTGTGTACTTGATGCTTTTTATGTGGCATCAGTATGGGTTCTTTATAAGTGGCACCAGTCTCTTATTAATATCATATGTAGATACACACACACACTCATACACACACACACTCATACACACACACACACTCATACACACACACACACACACACACACCCACATACGCACACGTAATCCTGTATCATTTAATCCGTTACAAATGTTAGTGTTTCCATCTGTAACCATCATCATCATCATCGTCATCATCAATAACGACCTAATTATCTAAAATGAATCCCTTCTTCTTTTCAGCAATTACCAACAGCTGTTGTACCTTCAGCTCCGCCAAGACATCCTCGAGGAACGGTTTGAGTGTGACGAGAACCGTGCCCTTTCATTGGCTGCTTTTGCTCTTCAAGTGGAATACGGCAGCTACAAGAAGGAGATGATGGGTCGCAACTATTTTGTTCCCGAGTACTACTTCAGCAAACGTATTCTGAACCTGTATGGCCTGTCATTTATTAGGGACCACACTCCCGAAGCCCACCGTTCCATCTGTGGCATGAGCAATGATGATGCCATGGCAAAGTTTATTAGAGTGAGTTCAAATCACATGCTGGGCATTTTTTTTTTTCTTTTTGGTTGGTGTCAGGAAAGAATGAACTGTCGTCTAAATTACGCAAAAATGAAAATAACACTGACATCTCATTTTAACAGATATATTTACCAAAATTGCATAAAGATATCTTGAAAAACTAAAGAGTAAATTTATTCAATAAAATCGCCATTGGCTTCAATCATGGTCGCCAGACGACTTTGGAATCTCCTGCAACTCTTCTGGATGGTCTCCTAGTTTAAATTGGTGAATGCTGCCATAATCCTTGCCTTCAGTTCATCTTTGGTGTTACAAGGAGTTTTGTTGGTCTCTCATTCAACTGCATCCCACACATAATAATCAAGGGGGTTGCAGTGTGGGGAGTTAGATGGCCAGATGTTAGGGGTGATGTGGTCACAGAAATTGTCTGATAGCCATGATTGGGTTCTCCTGTTGCCAGACATAGGGTCTTCCAGCAACCACCCTCTTGACCCAGGGCAGCACTACCTCCTCCAGGCACTTGATGTAGGCCTCCATGTTGAGTCTGAGGCTGTGTGAGAAGATGAAT
>NC_068982.1:191380752-191381091 GCF_001194135.2 Octopus bimaculoides | reverse complement strand
GCCTCCATGTTGAGTCTGAGGCTGTGTGAGAAGATGAATGGAGGCATAACGTCGCCATCGCTAGTGATCACTCCAAACACCATGATGTTGACTGGATGTTTGATTTTTATAACTCTCAGTTTGTGTACTCAAATTGACACCCAAACACTTTGAAATGTTTGTATTGGAGCTTCCAGCATGAATGTTAAGCAGTACAGCATGGTGTTTCCAAATTTCTGGCAGAGTGAGTGGCATCATGGTGGTGTTTTTCTCACAGACAGTGCCCACCTGACCCTACAATACTGTGTAGTTGACAAAATCAAAAACAATGTGCATGCATGAAATTAAAAATATGACATG
>NC_068982.1:191380135-191380742 GCF_001194135.2 Octopus bimaculoides | reverse complement strand
AGAAAATGGTTAAGCAATAGTTATTCTAGATAAGATACGAAATAGAGAGTGAAGTGGAGGAATGGAAGTAAACGTGAGATATGCAGGGATATTGTATTTTCAGTTCCATTATTTAGGCAGAATGGTATACACATAAGATTCCAATACCTTGTGAGTAAGTTCCAGTAGTGTTTAAAATTGGTCATTCCAAGCATAGAGTTTGCAAACAGTGTTATTGAATCGAGGGTTTTATTTAAAGTGACTTATATGTGTGCATGTGTGTGTATCAATACATCATGAATAAAACCTCTTGAACAATTCATGGAATTTCCTCAATTTCTCTTTGTAGTTGGTTCAAGAACTTCCTGAATATGGAACTCACTTCCATAAAGTCTACAAGGTTGGTTTTACTGACATTTCTCAACCTGAAATGTTTTAAGTATTTCTTAATCCCACCCTCCCCACCCTTATCGTTATCTTCCTCTTCAATTCCTCAACCCATTTGTTTTTTCATTCTTATCATCATCATCATCATCATCGTTTAACGTCCGCTTTCCATGCTAGCATGGGTTGGACGATTTGACTGAGGACTGGTGAAACCGGATGGCAACACCAGGCTCCAGTCTGA
>NC_068982.1:191378500-191379931 GCF_001194135.2 Octopus bimaculoides | reverse complement strand
TACAGGAGCCAGTCAGGCGGTACTGGCAACGGCCACGCTCAAAATGGTGCATCTCATGTGCCACCCGCACAAGAACCAGTCCAGGGGCACTGGCAACGATCTTACTTGGCTTAAGCCTATATGTATGTGTGTAATTAAGATATATCTGCTTTTAATCTTTAGTTTCTGGGTTCAATCCCAGGGTATGCCACATTGGCCCAGTGTCTTTCTTCATAACCTTCAGTTGATCCAAGCCTTGTCAAAGAAGATGGAAGAGGCAGAAACTGTTTGGAAGCTTGTCACATGGAGTGTACTCATAATTCAAAGATCCAACCATGCCACACTCACTGATTCTGCCTAAGAATTACACAGAGTACATATATCTATGGAATATTCAGCCATTTACATGCTAAGACAGTAAAGAAGGAAATCAGTTGATATTGAACAACAAAAATATTCATTAAATTACAAATAAAAAGCAGCTCCAGAAATTTGAATATTATCAGTCACACACACACACACATTATCAGTCACTTTTAATTTGTAATTTAATTTTCTTTTCCATATGCTACACCTCAGCACATCAGCAAATAGATTTCACTCTGTTCTATATTTAAGAGATGAGGAATTATCTACATTATTTACATTATTTACATTTGACGGATATTTGTCCTCATCTTGTTTGTTGTTAACACAACGTTTCGGCTGATATACCCTCCAGCCTTCATCAGGTGTCTTGGGGAAATTTCGAACCTGGGTTCACATTCCTAAGGTGGTGATGTTGTTGCTGTTACCACTATGGGCATATGGTGTAGTGGTTAAGAGCATGGGATACTAACCCCAAAATTCTGAGTTCGATTCCAGGCAATGACCTGAATAATAATAATAATAATAACAACATTGGAAAATACCTTAGGAATGAGAACCCAAGACACCTGAAGAAGGCTGCACGGTATATCAGCCGAAACGTTGTGTGGACTCCTTTTTTTGGGGGAGAGCAAGGTAGCTGCCTTGTCACATTCTTTTTTCACTGTCATGAAATCTTGTTGGGGGGGGGGTCTTCTACTGTGAAGACTCACCCTTGGTTTCGGGGTCATAGCTACAGACCCACAGTTTGTCACTTGTTACGACCATTTCCCAAAAGTTTCCATCTTCCTTGACACAATCAAGGATATCCTGCACAGCTGAAAAATCGATCTTTTTGAAATGACAACACTCTACACACTTTACTTCCAAGCATTGCTATAAACAGTGGAACAGAGCAAGAATGTTATAACTAAGTGCGCATGCACCACACAGTTCAAGGCCAATCTGTGCCAAGCGGCTTCACTCTGCTTACTTTAGCTTCATCACTATAGCAACCGTCTCTATTTTTTTATTAGACCTCATATATACATATGACATGTATATATATATATATATATATATATATATATATATATATATATATAT
>NC_068982.1:191354934-191377923 GCF_001194135.2 Octopus bimaculoides | reverse complement strand
ATATATGGGGCTTTTGGATGTTGAATAATGATAATAATCCTTTCTACTATAGGCACAAGGCCTGCAATTTTAGAGGATTGGGCTACTTGATTACATCAACCCCAGCATATAACTGGCAGTTATTTCTTCGACCCCAAAAGGATGAAAAACAAAGAGCCAACCTCTGCAGAGTTTGAACTCAGAATCAATGAAATGCTACTAAATAGTTTACCCAGTGTGCTAATGATTCTGCCAGTTCAATGTCTTAGATAATAATCATCATCATCATCGTCGTCATTTAACGTCTCCTTTCCATGCTGGCATGGGTTGGACAGTTTGACTGAGGACTGGCGAGACAAAAGGCTGCACCAGGCTCCAGTATGATCTGATCTGGGAAGGTTTCTACAGCTGGATGCCCTTCCTGACACCAACCACTCTGAGAGTGTAGTGGGTGCTTTTTACGTGCCACTGGCATGAGGGCCAGTCAGGTGGTTCTGGCATCGACTACACTTGAATGGTGCTTTTTTACGTGCCACTCAATAATAATGATGATGATGAACTTATTGTATACAATACATTACAACTTGAGTTTGAATGGGGAATGGCATTAACTTTAAGGTTGGATCAAAATAAAACATCATCATCATGGCATGGGTTGGATGGTTTGACTAGGATCCAATGAGTCAAGGACTGCTTCATTGTCCAGTGTCTGCTTTGGCATGATTTCTACAGCTTGATGCCCTTTCCAGATGGAAGTTATTTTATCCTCATTTTATTTCTGTTTTCCATGCTGGTATGAGTTGGAAGGGTTATGATGGTCAAAGTCCCAATCTTATAAGGAAGCCCTGCTCCCAAAGTCTGGGGGTTTGTATGTCTGCAATATTTAGATCAGTTAAAAAGTATCCCTAGGACACATCCACTTATCTGTTGAACCGTTTCTACCAATAATACTAATACTAAAATTGTAAATGTATACATCTGCAGAGCTAATAAATAAATATTTAAATAATATTTTGTTTTGTTTTTACAGAGGGCGCTACCTGCTTCAGTTATCCACAGATCAACACAAATTCCAGCTCAAGATAAACCAAGAGCTGGGGTTTGACTCACAAGACATCAAATCAGGTAAGGTGATTCTACCAACAATATAAATACCTTTTCCAGGGTACCAAGACCCAATATTTTGGTCTAATAAAAGGGTTATTGTCACAGAACTAGGGAATGGAAGACTACGTCTTTATACTCTTTATAAATGATTTTTACTTAGAATTTGTTGGTGCCAACCATCAGTAGTTTCCTTAGATTCTACTGTGTCTTACCTCTTTTACAACAAAGAAATGTCTAACAGACACGACTGTTTGGTTGAGAAGTTCACTTTGTAATCCCATAGGTCTGGGTTCAGTCCCACTGCACAGCACCTCCGCCACAGACTCAGATTGACCAGTATTTCATGAATGGAATTTGGTCGTCAGAACAGTCTTGTCTCAGAAGTTGCATACCTGGGACAAAAAAATTTGTCTTTCAATCTCTCCTTCTTTAAGGTTGAAATTTGACTGCTATTTCTAGTCAGCTGAATGACTGTCTAGATGTCCCCTGTCGTTGTTCCATACCAAAATGGTTCATGACATTTTGCGTTATTTCTAACGATTCTCTTCCTTTCTCCTCCCAGTTGATCCTCCACCATTTGCTGACATAGAATTTGCCGATGCTGACGACTGTGAAGAAGAATCTCTCAGTATTGAAAATTCTGAAGTAAATATGGAATTCTTTTGTATTTTTATTTCTTTTACCTTTTTTTTTTCAGTTGTTTGTGTTGTTCAGAAATTTGCTTCCCAACCATATGGTCTCAGGTTCAGTCCCCCTGCATAGCACCTTGGGTGAGTGTCTTCCAGGTTGACCAAAGCCTCTGTAGATGGAAACTGAAAGAAGCCTCTTATATGTGTATTTGTGTGTAGCTTTGTCTAGACATGATGTGATGGTTGTAAATGAGCATCACTGTCATATAAGCAGTGTTGTTCATTTCTAGTCTTTCTTGGAAACCTGTCTGGCCATGTGGGAAAATATTACCTCCCTTGGAAATAGGTGAGAGTTGGTGACTGGAAAGGCATCTGGCTGTAGAAAAGCTGCTTCAACAAATTCTGTCTGACCCATGCCAGCATGGAAATATGGATGTTGAGACTATGATGAATTCTGTGGATGTGTGGTAAGAAGTTTGCTTCTCAATCACAAGATTCCAGGTTCAGTTCTACTGCATGGCACCTTAGGCAAGTGTTTTCTGCTATAGCCTCAGGTCGACCAAAGGCTTGAGAATGGATTTGGTGGATGGAAACTCAAAGAAACCTGTTGTATATATAGATATATTTGTGTGTGTGTGTGTTTAATGTTTACTTGTTTTGACCTCTCATGCTAAAAATGCCAAAAATTGAACTTAAAATTTTGTTGTTGCACTTCCAGATGAATACATCAATTCCTAGTTATGATTTCCAACCAGAATCATACGGAGTTCCAGCACCGATGTGGTAAGCCCTGTTGCTTTGGCTCTTCTTTTGTGCCTGTTCAATCTGATACACCCGACACCCACCAACCCACACCCAAACAAAAAAGATTAAAGATTATAAGTTGGATTAGCAAAAGGAATGGAAACCAATAAATTAAGTTTGGTTGGCATGAGGAATGGAATAATCTGGTATTTGGAATGCAGATCTCTCAATGGAATGGTCAAATATTCAGTGGTGGAAGTGATAAAAAAGTGAATTGGTTGTTTGTTCAAAAATGTGAGACTTTTTCACTAAACTGACATTCTTTGATTCAGTTACCATTGTTGTTAATGCTGTTTTTCTGGCATGAAAATAGTTTCTCAAAATTGCTCATGTATAATTTCCAGTTTGTTACTATTTCTAGCAGGTGGAATGTCCACATAGGGGTCCTCTGCATCAGTCATGTTGGTGACGTTGATGAAATATGTAGAGTACATTGTTACTGCAGTGTAGAGTACAGCTACAGTGTCATAACCCTGTACTCTACACTACATCTAACAACGGTGCCAGAGTAATTGTGACTGTTGTGTCCAGTTGTGAAGCTTTTCTTTTAAATATTTAATCGGATTTTGAAAATATCTTGAATGACGGAACGCAAAATTTCCTTTAGATTTTCTCTTTTAAATTCAAAATAGTCTGAGACACCTGATTGTTAGCAAAGGTGAGTCTCAGATATTGCAGCCATGATATTCCAAACATTATTTCTTAAAACTTTGGGAGTTAATAGGGGAAATCTCTATGTTGTCTCTCAACCAGCTAGAAACAACAGCCAAATCTCTTTCGACACGCTTTAACTGCTATTTCTAGTGGCCAAATCTCCCTCAAGTTACACCCCTTCAGGGAAAGGATATATTGGATAATAGAGATTGGGAAATTCCTAAAAAGACAGGATGGGTATGACTGGAACGACCTGGGACTAAGCGACTTTCTCCATACAAGTTAACCTAGATTTGTCATCAATAAAACTACAACAAATTCATTTCAAGTCTTTGATTTCTCCTTATTTGACTGATTTCTCAGAATCTCTCCTGATACTTGCTGCTGTTGTTTAACCCCAGGCTGGCCCTTATTGAGCAGACCTTTGATCAAAAACTGTCCAACTGTGACCATCCTGTTTTTTTGCTTAAAAAATTTTTTTTTTTTCATCAGAAAGGAAGGGTTTTATCTATAACCCTTTAAGGGTCCTCTTGTGGGGAGTGAGGGAGAGGGAGGAATATATCCTCAAACCAAGAATTTAACCTGAATACTTGCAACTGGACTTTACTAAAGGTGGGGGTGAGGGGTGTTAAGCTAGACCCCCTCACCCCCGGATCCACCTGTTTGGTATCAAATTCATTTTGTTTCAATTAATTTTAAAACTAATGAAGAATTTAGTAAAATAACTTTATCCTTAGGAATGATACCTTAGGAATGAGAACCCAGGTTCGAAATTTCCCCAAGACTCCTGATGAAGGCTGGAGGGTATATCAGCCGAAACGTTGTGTTAACAACAAACAAGATGAGGACAAATATCCATCAAATGTAAATAATGGACTTTATTATGCGGGTGTTTGGGACATAATTTATTATGAAACTTTGATGAAAGGTCTTCAGATCCCTTTAAAACAGGAATTTTGTATCATAGGAGCAAGGGAGTAGAGTCATTGATTGGATGCAAAATCTGACCAATGGTAACCAATGGTAACCTGTTTGGCTGTGTTGCTTGATTTTCCAAGTTAGACTCTGCTTACCATGTTCTCTTCACTGAGGATCTGGCTGAGCTCATGGCTCATGTTGGTCGACCATGTGCCACATGTTCATGGCAGATGAGGAATTACATCATAGAGACAGGATCTGACTGCAACTCTGCCTGACAAGTGGCAAATGCAGGAATGCAACTGCGCAATATCCCTCACCTGACCTGAACCAAGAGAAGTGCCAGGTGGGTTGGTATTAAAAGGGGCTAAGTCTACCACCCAATGTGAAGGACATTGTGCTTTCTGTCCTTTTAAGAAAAGGTATGATGGAGATTTGGTTGCTATTTCTAGCAGGTCGGGCAACTCTATAAAAGCTCTGTTGTCAGATCATGGAAGATGTAGGTGCCATGAAGGAAACCTTAAGCAAGAACATCAGCTCGCCATCTCTATTAACCGGCTTGTTTTATCTATTTACTGGCAGTAGTCTGGAATCTAACCCAAAACCAGTTGCAGAGGCAGAAGATCTTGTCAGAGATAACTTTGTTGCATGTCTGCATGAAACCAATACTTCTAATCTAGGTTTGTAACATAACACTCGGTCTGTTTATCTCTTTCCCTTTCTCTCTCTCTCTCTGATTGTCTCCCTATCCTCTCTCTCTCTCTCTACATTAATATAATATTTTTCCTCTTTTTTTCTTCCATCAAATGCAAACTATTTTCTGTTTTGCTTTTCTTTTTAACATTTTTCTTTTTTTTCTTTCCTTTTTGTTTGACAATTAAAAAAACCCAGCAAAATTAATATATTTGATTTCAGCCCACCTGAAACAACACCTTATTTTAAAAGAATTTGTTATTTAATTAAAAACTGTCATTATAATCTTACAGAAGAACTGTTTGTTTGTCTTCCAAACCCTAGTGTATTCATGACAACTATAGTTTATTATTAAATAACTCCAAATTATTAGATATTTTCAAAATTAATTAAGATATTGTGCAGACAATATCAAGTAAAACAAACAATAAATATTTGCTTATTTTTGACAAAGTCAACTTCAATAATTTTGTAAGATCACAACAATTATACAGACACTTTGCGTCTGTATCAGCTTTTATATTATTTTTTTCTTAAAATAAACCCTACTAACAAAATCATAATTCATTGAACACAAGGTATTTGGTCACCCTGTTGATGCTGGTGCCACATGAAATGCACTTGTGATAGTCCCACATAAAAAGCAGCCAAATACACTCTGTAAAGTGGTTGGCATGTTAGGAAGAACATCCAGCCATAGAAACCATGCCAAAGCAGACAAATGGAGCCTGGTATGGCTCTCAGCTTTGCCAGCCTCTGTCAACCTGTCCAACCCATGCCAGCATGGAAAGCAGATGTTAAATGAAAATGATGAGGATAATGATTGGTTTTTAATTTATAGATAGACAACAATAATTACTTAATTGTGAGCTCATAAAGTCATTACTGGTGATAACCTATATGTTGTTTTGTGGGAAAGCTAAAGTAGTGAGGTCATAGCATCATAAAACTACAGAGCCCTTCTTCCTTCTCTGGTTACACTTTCTCTCACACGCACACACGTATGTATGATAAGCTTCTTTCAGTTTCCATCTACCAAATTCACTCACAATGCTTTGGCTGGCCTGAGGCTACAGTAAAAGACACTGGCCCATGGTGCGATACAGTGAGACTGAACCCAAGACCACATGATTGGGAAGTAAGCTTCTTACCTGCACTGCTTACATCTGGACTTAATGATGTCTTTTGATCAATTAAAGCCTGTTTGTCCCTCATCGTTTATTTCTGTTATTTCCAAATTCCAGCCAAAATACTTTTTCTATCCGCATGACTTTAAGTGGAGCTGCCAAATGTTCTTTGTTCTTCAGAACAATAAGTCTTCAGCTTTAAACCAATATTTGTGTCTGTACAGGTTTTGACTTGATCAATAAAATAAAGGGGAGGGGCAGGGAATCAACCACTACACTCTCTCTCTCCTCCCCCCCCACTTCCCTATTCATATTTCTCATCTTCTCTGGAAAGATCAGTTTTTTTTTTCTTTGTTCTAAAACTGTAATTGGGCATCTGGCAATTCCCCCATTTCAGGTTTTTAGACCATTATTGTTAAAGAATAGATTTTTCACAAAACTGCATTTGTTTCCCTGAAGAGCTCCAGTCACACTGCTGCTGCTGCTGTTATCCCAATCACTTCTGACATTAATGAACTGTTTCAGGTGCAATCTCTCGACACGGCCTGCTATTTATACTTTTACCTTTGTTTAGTTCAGACAACACACTGCATATTTCAGCAGAAACTAATTTCATACACATACGGCTGTCTCCTTCTGTTGTCCTACATACAGCTGCATAGCAAACCTATTTCTGCTGTGATCATCCTGACCAATTCAGTAGCACCTCCCCCCCTTCCCTCCCTCCCTCCACAATCTCTCAGTAAACATCTTCCTGTTTCGGGTCAGTGGAAACCATCTCAGTTTTGCTGTGAAGATTATTTAGGTCCCTGTCTACGTTAATGGAGCAAAGGGTCCGGAATCTGGTCCAGACCATTTCAGGCAATGGGGGAAATACTTCCACATCTCATCATCATTTAACATCTGTTTTTGCCTGCTGGCATGGGTTGGATGGATTGACAGGATCCAACAAGCCAGAGGACTGCATCAAGTTCCAATGTCTCTTTTGGCATGGTTTCTATGACTGGATGCCACTCCTAACATCAACCACTTCACAGAGTGTGCTGGGTGCTATTTTCATGGCCCCCAGCACAAGCGAGGTTGCCAAGTTGTGAGACAAGACCCCCTCCACTGTGTGTGTGTGTTTCAGGGGGTGGCTTTATGCCTGGTGACAATAGTTTAAAGTGTGGTAGTGAGACAGAAACGGGTGTGTTGCTGTAGAAGAGATCCATGGCGACACCCCATTGGGAAGAAGTAATTGGTAAAAAGACAAAGATGCTGGTGGTGAGGTGTCAGATGGGAGCGGGGGATGGGTAGAAGAGAAAATAGGGACAAAGAATTTGTGGAAGGGTGGGTGAATAAATTCATTTGGGGAGAGTGATGGCTCATTAGGGATGAGGCTTACAGGTGGAAGAAGGGTGGCAGGTTAGTTGATGGTAAATGTGTGAGGGGGAGGGGGAACGAAATAGGGGTGGAGAGCAGCAGTCTAATAGCAGACCTGTAGATAGACCAAAGAGTAGGGAGGTGGAGTGGGAGAGGGGGGGGTGTAGATTTGGAAAGATTGATATAAAGAATATCAACAGAAAAATAGAATTATTTTGTACAAGATTTAATAATTTTATTTGAACGAAAATGGTTTTCTCTGAGAGTTTTATAGTTAAGTGAGGAGGATGGGGGTGGGGGTGTAGTGACCTTTACTGTCAAAGGTCACCCAAGACTGGCGTGATTGATGCGGTTAATGTTGATTGATAACATCATGTCAGTCAACATTCACAAAAAAATACGTAAGGGCTTGGGTTCCAGACGAATGCTGTTTCAGAAAGTACCTCATTAGCCCCTTTGGCATCTGATCAGAAAGCATCTTTCTTTCTTTCTTTCGGCTTATCATCAGGCCACAACACAGCTCTGACCCCTTCTACTTGCCCTTTCTCTCTCTCTCTTTCAGTCTTACACACATGAAACTAATTACCAAACACACTGGACTATAGAACTAAAGACAATTTGTTTACCACAGCTTAGGCTGTAACTTATTTTGTAACGATGATGATAAATAAATGACTATTTCATATCCTGATGATGATCATCATTACCGTTTAACGCCTGCTTTCCATGCTGGCATGGGTTGGACAGTTTGAGTGAAAACTGGTAAGAAGGAGGCTGATCTGGCAAAGTTTCTACAGCTGGATGCCCTTTCTAATGCCAACCACTCTGAGAGTGTAGTGGGTGCTTTTTATGTGCCGCCAGCATGGGTGCCACTGACCTGACACCAGCATTGGCCACGACTATGGTCTCGCTTAGCTTCACAGGACAACACAAGCACAGTATGTCACCAAAGGTATTGCTCACCTGTCACTACTCCCGTCTAACAATTAATATCCTGCTTCTCTCGTTTATTTATTACACTTAACCATTACAAATATATTTTAATCTTGAAATTCATTATTTTTATCTAACTTTTTTGTGTTTTTTCCTTTTTCTTTATTTGCAGCTAAAATTTCCCCCAACCCCCCATCTCCTCCCCCTTTAATTCCTTCCTCACCAATAACCAGCCCAGGCACCACCACTAGCACATCTGTCTGTGATATTTCTCCTGAAAAAGGAATCTGTGTCTATGACAGTCGTGATAATGGTGGTGCCAAAAACAGAAAGTTCAAAGAAGTCATTCTACAGAAAGATCTTTATGGTAGTATTGGCATAGATCTCACCAATGAGAGTATGAAGGACAGTGTTGATGCCGGAGAAATCTTTGTGCATTCTATCCAGCCGAAAGGTCCTGCTGATTGTGATGGACAGTTGCAATGTAACGACCAAATTCTTGCTGTTGATGGAATCCCTGTAAAGGGTCTTAGCTGTAAAGGTGTCCTTAATAGGATACGGCAAAATGAACAGCCAACTGTGAAATTGTTGCTGTTCCAGAGATCTCAGACATCTCCAGTAAAAGACCACACTTCTCCGACTTCAAGCGTCTCCAATGTTAAATTACCAGCAAGTTCTTCCTGTCTCAAACTTAGCATAAAACCATCTCGGGCTCTGTCGAGTAGCACCAATGGTTTGGATTCTACAAAAGATCTTAAACCCAAATCTTCTGTGACTAAATCCTACTTTGATCACTCTTACATTCCGGAACATCATGTCTCAACTCCCAACATCTTTAATTCCATTTACCAAACTGAAGACGAGTTCATCCTCCCTGATACAAACCATACTACTTCAGTAGAACTTACAGATAAACCACAAGAGGATTCTAAAGACAAGTTTGCAAATGGAATAAAGCAGACCCTGTTTCCTACAAGACCTTCCCAAGTCCTTACAAAGAAAATACCTTCAATGAAAGGTAAGAATATTCTCCATAAAATCGAAATTACCAATGTTGTTGTTGTTGTTTGGCCCTGGATTAACTCTGAACATTTTTAGTTATGTGTAGTATCTTCAATGAGGCATAGTCTACCTAGGATGCATTATTCAACGTGTCCTTTTTTTCTAAGGTGGAAGACATGATTTTGCTGCTATTTCTAGATTCGACAGTCTCACTAGTGTCTGCATTTAGTCCTTTATGGACGTTTTACATTTTATCAAATATTTCAAAAGTAAAAAAATATCTTGCTGCCCTTTCCAGAATTATACCATGATCCAGTTTCGAGTTACAATGCATAATTTGGGAACTGCTGCTTTAGATGTCTTCAAGTTCCATGAATTCTTTGCATGTTCCTAATTGTATTGAATCACCCAAGATGGATATATGACTCCCATTCCTTTCTGTATTTGAATCTGTTGAAAGTTCAATTGTGTGTTTGTCTAAAGTTGATGCTCTGTAGAATTTACACTCTCGTCATCATTTAATGCCCATGTTCTGTGCTGACAGGGTTGGACAGTTTGGCAGGATTTGACTGGTTCAAAGACCCCATGGGGTTCCAATGTCTTTCTTTGGCATGGCTTCTATGGCTGCTAGCCTTTCCAAACACCAACTACTCAACAGTGTGTACTGTGTGCTTTTCTCATACCACCAGCTCTAGTGAGGTTGGTATGCAGCTTGCAAGACTATGAGCTCCAAGAGAGATGGCATTATACAAGGAAATGAGGGGTCAAAGCGTGAGATAAGGGGCCAGGGCAAAACAGATTCCTTACAGAAGAGAGGTCACATCGTGGGAGTGTGATTGAGGTGGAGCAAGGAAGAGGTAAAAATAATAGCGATGAAGTATCTGAGTGGACCCTCAAGATATGAGTTGAGTAGGAGTGGGGACAGGGAGCTGGGAATGTGGGTGAGAGAAGGTTGTTAGAGTGTATGGGAGAGATAAGGAATGAGTGATGAGGTGGGGGAATATAATGAATGACAAACAAGTGTTGAGGGTTGGATGTAGTGAATGGTGGGTAAGGGGTGAGGGAATTGAAGAGCAGCAGAATGGGAATATCAACACATTAGACAGGAGAGAGAGAGAGAGAGGTGAAATGTGATTGGGTGAGTTACCAGGGTGTCTGTGCAGAGAGAGAGAGTCGGGCATAGTGTGTGGGGTGAGTGAGAGAGAGATAATTTGGTGGCTCAGAAGTGGGGGGGGGGGATTGCTCAATGTAAAATGTGGGTGGAGAAGGATAGTAAGAATGAAAGATGTCTGTGAAGTGAGATAGTTCCAGGCAGTGAGACAGGTTAACGATATCATTTATCTCTGACTCGTTAATTATATAATTATCAAAACTCTATTTTACTTTTACTCTCTCTACTCTCCCTTGAATATGTAACTCTCCTTTATTCTCTCCAGAAACGACTACAGTCCCTCACTCTCTGTAGAAATGCTATTACTTAGGTATACTCTTCCTTCTGCCTATTTTAACATGCTCTCCACATCATACTTTATATCTTACAGATGTTTATTTGAAGAAAGTTGAATCCTCAAACAACGCAGAAATGCCTGCATCTCTGGCATCTCTGTTTACCAGACCTGACGAGCTGTTTACCAATTTAGGAACCACAGACTTGCCTGAAAGACATTCGGAAAACTGGACGTTGTTGAGGTTGGTTCTTCTAAAATTATTTCTTCTGCATTTTCTAACAAACAATTTTGACAAAACATGGAGTTAGAATTATTGTTGCTGCTGTTTGACAATCAATCAATCTGGTCAAACAGACCATTCCAGCTGTGACCATCCTGTCTTGATTTCAGGTGCAGACTATCTGTAGGATTGCATTATTCAATGTGTCCTTCCTTTCTTTAGATAGTAGAGTGTGATACGAAGAAGATTTGACTATTGTTTTGTAGAACATGGAGGCTTCTGTTAAGCTTAGTGTGAAATATTGTATGTGTGTGTAACATCCGAGTCTGGAGAACAGGGATATTTTGTCAGTTAAATGTTCAGGTTATGGAAATTTAACCAGGGCAGTGTTATGTACCAGGGTGTAAACAGACAATCCTTTCGACTGTTAGCTGCAGCTTCATACAGAGTAGCTTAAATCCCGCTGCGCATCACTTGGCTAAGAGTCTTCTTATGTAAGCTCAAGTTGACTCCTTTCTGCTGAATGGAATTTGGTTGGCGGAAACTGTACAGAAGCCTATTGTACATGGTGTGGGAATGTAGATGGACCTTTGGTGGTGGTGGTGATATTAACTCATTGGCAGAAGATATGTGTCAGCAAAGTTACTGAAAAATTGGTGTTCTATAAATGAAGTTACTTGAGATATTTGTTCTGCATCAAATTACTGACACTCTCTTGTGACTGTCAGAAATACATTGAACCAATGATTGATTGAAAATCAATAACCAGTGATACTATTATTTGCAATCTGTCATGTATCAATACCAGAATGATTCCTTTGTCACTGTTTGTCTGCTTTATTGACAGACATGGTGCCAAACAGAATTCTACAGACAAAGCAAGAACAACTTATCCACTCAATCATTCTAAATTTACTGAGGAATGGTAAAAAAACATTTAATTAGTTATTTCCTGTCAAGCTTGACTTTGTCTTGCACCTGTCAGGGAATTAATATATAAAAAAAAAGGTACCAGTTAACTACTGGGGTACTTCCTTCAAACATAACCCCTTTTTCTGCCTAAATTACTGATTAATGTTTTTCTTAATGAAAAATTATTGATTTAGCAGAATTTTAGTTACTGTCTTTTACATTGTAGGTTCAAATTCCATCAGAGACAACGTTGCTCTTCATTCTTCCAGAATCACTAAACTACCAGTCATATACAGGGGGATATATAGTAATATTGTTTTAGCTTTTAAGACAATATTCCTATATTTGCTCAATTATATTGACTCCCCTCACCACCTCCCACTGGGCCAGACATGTCACAAGGTTCACAGACAACAGGGGGACTCATGCAGTTGGCAAGTGGTATCCAAGAGATCAGAAAAGGGCCTCTTGGAAGGCCTCCATGATGATGGGAAGACTGGGTCAAGAAGGAAAAGAATTGTGCAATCAAGACAGACTTGGAAGTGCACTGTGACCAGCGGTATATAACAACACCTGATGGTCTGGTCGATATATAGTAATATAGGGTCTGCTAAGTTAAAGGGTTTTGATTCAACAGGAATAGGGAGCTGTCAGGCATAATCTGGTATTTACTGACAGTCTTTTTATTATTCTGATGTTTAAACTATATCACGGTTGTCTTTACTTTCCATTGCTCCAGGGCTGATGAAGTACCAGTTATACACTGTGGGTCAGTTTAATTGACATTACTCCCCTTCCACAACAGTTTGTTCTTGTTTACCTTTTTTTAAAATATCTGTAGCATTCTAAGTTTTAAAAAAAGTGTATTTCTTTCAGCAAAAACAGTTGGAATTTTAAGGATCAAAGACCAAATGAGAAATTCTTTGAATGTGTTTTAACCAAAATCCAAGGATCTCTTGGATTAAACATTATTGTAAGTTAATCTTTCTAAATCTCTCTTTTGCTCCCTTCTGCAGTTGGAGTATCTCTTCTACAGCAAAGCCATCTCTCTCAATTCTATTCCCCCACCAATTCAGGGGACTTTGTCTTGTCTTGCAAATTTCTTGGTCACCCCACCAGTGCTGGTGCCACAAATAAAACACTCAGTACATGCTGTAATATGGTTGGCATTAAGGAGGACATCCAGCCATAGAAACCATGCTGAAACAGCCCAACCCCATGGTTTGTCAGCTCTGGTCAAGCTGTCCAACCTAGGCCAGCTTGGAAGATACATTAAATAAAGATGATTCTCTTTCCACCAGATTTTCAGTACAGGCAGCAAAGATGCATTCATGTAGATGAATGACATGCTAGAAATAGCAACCAAATCTCCTTGAAATCATCATATCTTACCCTTCTTTTGAAAAGACACATTAAAAAATGTAATTATAGAAAAAATGATCAGGTGTAAGAAGAAAAGGTTGCCACTATACTCTGAGTACCCTTGGTCAGGTGGACAGTGGACATACAGACAGACAGAACCAGAATGGCAAGGTGAAAGGCAGAAGAGTATCATGGTAGAAAGTCCAAGCAAAAATACCTTGTGGTATTATGGCAAAGGTGGACTTAGCTGTTCGATAAACAGAACTCATAAAATATGTAGCAAATTTGTATCAGGGTTGATGATAATGGATGAAAATCCAGTGAATGTGATGCTGTAGCATGGCCGCAATCTGAAGACTGAAATCATTGAAAAATATATTGGTATAAAATATAATTTAACATTACAGCATTATGTGCCTCCATAGTTTAAATTCAACATTATGTGCTTCCATAGTTTAGATTTAACACTTCAGAATATATCTCTGCAATCACAACTCAACATTCCTACATATTTATGATTTAACATTTCAGAACAGACATTCATGGAAACAGTTTAACAATTATTATGTTAGATACATCCATATTCTATGATTTAACCATACCTTCATCTACCTTCATAGTTCCGATTTAACATTCCAAAATATATGTATCCTCTCTTAAAAAAGTGGACGTTTGTCTTAGAACAACAAACCACTGCATCATTTACCATGAGAGAACTTCTCATATGGACTTGTGGTGCATATAAGCACTCATGTCTATATTGCCAGCAGGAGAGAATCCTCTGCTACCATCACCATCTCCTACTAGTGGAATAAACACAAGCGATTATATGCACCACAAATCCATTTGAGAGGTTCTCTCTTGGTAAATAATACTGTATTGTGTGTTCTAACTCAACATCCACTTTTGAGTTGGGATGAATGTTTTGGTTTTTAATATTGCTTCTGTCACTATTAATTATTTCTACATATTAATTTATTATTTCTATTAATTATTAATTATTTCTACATAAAATATGTTTCCTTTGCACCAGTATTTTGTTAGTTATCCTTGAAAGCTTCTTCTTGTTATCTGAATTCTCAATCGGTTTATATCATTGATCTCTTTAGGGTGGTATTGATACAAAAACAGATTTAGGTGGTGTTTATGTGAAATCATTACAACCAGGAGGAGCTGCTCAACAAAATGGCACTATCCAAAAAAGTAAGTCTCTAAATGCAATTTCTACCATTTTTCCTTCTTAATTTGATGTTGATTTCTATAAATTTTTGTTAATTAAAAGAAAATCAATCAATTATTACTTATTTACAGTTCTATATTTAAGGGATGAGGAATTATTTACATTTGACAGATATTTGTTCTCATCTTGTTTGTTGTTAACACAACGTTTCGGCTGATATACCCTCCAGCCTTCATCAGGTGTCTTGGGGAAATTTTGAACCAGGGTTCTCATTCCTAAAGTATTTTTCAATGTTATTATTATTATTCTGAGTTCGATTCCAGGCAGTGACCTGAATAATATTAATAATAATAATAATAATAATAATAATAATAATAATGTCGAAAAATACCTTAGAAATGAGAACCCAGGTTTGGAATTTCCCCAAGACACCTGATGAAGGCTGGAGGGTATATCAGTCAAAACAGTGTGTTAACAACAAACAAGATGAGGACAAATATCTGTCAAATGTAAATTATGTATTACTCATTTAGTTTTACAGTTAATAAGATTCCATTGTAGTTTTGTTAGATAACTGTAGACTTGCCCCATCACCCAGTTTAACACCACTCCTGTTCCTCAGTTCCATCTCATGGAATCTGTTGCCATTATGTGGACCATATGGTCTACTGACAATTAGGTCTGCTCTTCTTCCTACTATTGAACTAATTTGTGGGTTGTAGCATCTTCTTCTTCCTCTCCCCTCCTCTCTCTTCTCTCCCACTATCAAAAAACAGTAAGGGCTGATGCCCTTCTGCACCTGACTAATGCATAAAAGAAATAAAAGTGAACCTCTCACCTTCTTTGATATTAACATTGTCACTTCTTGTTTATTGTCTTAGGAGGATCACTATGCCAATAATGATAATAACACATGCACTGGTTCAAATCACTTCTTTAACCAATTCACTTCTTGTTTAGTCTTACAGTTAATGTAAATTACTTAGCAACTTAAGGCTTGTGCACTGATAGTTAGTGCATTGGTTTCATGACCTTAATGCAATTAGTTCAATTCCTGAACTGCGCAGTGCCTTGTATCTTTGAGCAAGGCACATCATTTCATGTTTTGCTCTAATTTATTCAGCTGTAAATAAGTACTGACTGCAGCTCAACATAATCTTCATTATTGTATAATGAAAACTTCTCATTGATTTCAAGAAATTTATATTCTTCAGGAATTCTATACCTACTTCTTCTGGTTGGGATAGGGGAATGCTTGGTTCTTCTTTTGCCTCCAGCCCCTAATATTGTGAGACGAATGTGCTAAAGGCAAACTTTCCTAAGAGAAAAATGTTTACGGTAAAATTTCACATTACCCTAAATAAGAACCTCAAATAATTAACAAAAGCATGGAACGAGCTGCCAAGCCAGTCTCTCTTGCAAGTGACGGCAAAGCTAAGCAATTTTTTCTCTCTTTGAAAAAGTTATCTAAACAAAATGCTTTTCAGATAAAAGCTTTCATCTTCAACTTTCTTTCAACAGATGATCGTATTTTGTGTATAAATGATGTCAGCTTGCAAGACAAATACCATCAGCAGGCCGTGAGCATTCTCCACGATGCAACTGAAAGATGCATCCTCGTTTTGGGTCGAATTGTTGAAGATGATTCACATGGAAACACCACTAGTGAGAGCCTGGAAAGCAGTGTAGCACCTGTGAAATATGGTTACTGTGGAAATGTTCCACAACCTAAGGTAACAATCTCAGCTAACATTGTCTCGTATGGAAGAAATGGCATAGAATTAGGGGTTGCAGTTTGTTGTATGACAAACCTGTGATGACGGGACAGTTGCCTTCAAAGTAACTTAGTCTTCTTGTATGATTCCATTCCTGGCGTAACTCATGCAAGTGGATTTGGTACCTGCAAAAGGAAAAGTATGAGAGATGTATATATAGGGTGGGTGTGATGCAGATGTGACGGCAAGAGCGAAACTTGGCTGGGTGAGGTTCAGGGAATGTGGAGCGTTGTTATATGGGAAAAGGGTCTCATTGAAGATGAAGGGAAGGGTCTATAGGAGTTGTGTGAGAGCTGGAATGCTGTATGGGAGTGAGACATGGTGCCTGAGGGAGAGAGAGAGAGATGGCAATTTTGAGAAGGACTGAGAGGGGACCACACAGATTAGAACCAACGAATTCTGCTGTGTGTTGTTGTAAAAGGGGACTAAAAGAGGCTGAGATTGAGGATTTGCACTCCAACCTTGTAAAACCTTCACCAGCAACAACTACCCAAACCTACCCATGGGTTGGAGGGGTTGTTGCTTGAATGGTGCAGAGGCATCATTCACCAGGAGTCAAAGGGAATCGCTAACAAATGGTGGGTGCAGTGACACGCTCTTACAACACATGCCCCCCCACACACACACCACTGCTACTTACTCTGTATGTGTGTGTGTGAGACTGTATTGTAAATGCAATATATTATAAAATGAACAACACAAGAAGAACCAAGTTTGACAAATATCATTCTGTTTCAGATCAATAATCAAAGAGAGTCCTAACATGACCATCATGTTTTTCTGCTTTCCATTGCAGGTTGGCACTGAATTGGACCCCAACAAAACAAAGCCTCTTCCAAACCCCACCTCAACAACCCCCATATTGACTTCCCCCCCTCAAACTGCAACTATGGCAAAGACAACAGAAGAATGTCAACTGAATTCAACTCAAGAGTTTATTTCTAAGAAGGAATCACCTGAAACCTTCTGTGATTTACCAGAAACTTATGTTAGTGGAACAAGAGACAACAAAGTATTACAAGAATCCCCTTCATTAAAGGTTAGAATCACATTTTTGCCATTTCACAAGAATTGTCCTGGCTTTTTATCAATACTCCGTTGTTTGTTTGGTCTTTATTTTAGAAATTAATATTTCATCTCCAGCAGACTAATCAAATTGTAAGGGAAAAGGTCCTCATTGAAGGACAAAAGGAAAGGTCCGTGGGAGTTGTTGTGTGAGAGCTGGAATGCTGTATGGGAATAAGACATGGTGTCTGAGGGAGAGAGAGAGAGAGAGAGAGAGATGGCAATTTTGAGAAGGACTGAGAGAGCAGTGGTGAGAGAAATGTGTGGTGTGAAGCTGTTTAAGAAGAGGACTGAGGACTTGATGGGGATGCTGGAGGAATCAGTGGAACGGCTGGCAAGGGCAAATGGAGTGGTGGTGGTATGGACATGTGTTGAGGAGGGATGAGGAGCATGTTCTGAAGAGGTTGCTAGAGTTTGAGGTAAATGGACCGAGAAAGCAAGGTAGACCAAGGAAAATGTGGAGGGGAAGGTGGAGGAGGAGAGTGGGAGGGTTGGCTTGAGAAGGGAGGATGCCCAAAACCGGGCAAGATGGTGAGAGGGCAGTTGGTATGGCATTGAGGTAGATCTGGCCACCCCCATTAACGGGGACAAAACCTGGATTCAAAATGATGGATGGATGAATATATCTAATCAGTGGTTTATTGTATTTCTGACAATGACAAGGGAGTATCTTTAATTTTATGCTGAACAAATCTCACAAAGGCCTTTGAACAATTATCGGTTTTTGCATTTGTTGTTAATTAAGCCAGAGCATCAGAGTTTTGGTTGTAGCAGGTTTACTAAATCTAAAACGACTTCTTCAGAATATTATCAAAGTCATTCAGACAGCAGGCTGGCTGGATTGTTAGCAGCATTTTGTCCATCTTCACATCCTGAGTTCAAATGCTGCTGCGGTCACCTTTGCCTTTCATAGTTTTGGGGTCAAACACATCCCCCGAAATTGCTAGCCTTGTGTCAAAACTGGAAACCATTATTATCATCACCAGTGAATGGCCCTTTTTCCATGCTTGTATGAGTCAGACTGAGTTTATTGAGGCAAGTTCTCTGCAACCGGATGCCTTTCCTGCTGTGAACCCTTACTTGGCCAGGCAGTATCTTTGCAGACACCGCCTGTATAACAGTGACACCCATTTACAACTCCCATGCAATGTGAAGAAGACAAGGAGATACA
Source organism: Octopus bimaculoides (assembly GCF_001194135.2). NCBI lineage: Eukaryota > Metazoa > Mollusca > Cephalopoda > Octopoda > Octopodidae > Octopus > Octopus bimaculoides. The sequence goes on along the minus strand of NC_068982.1, from coordinate 191,359,582 downwards.
AACATGTATGCTCACAGTTTCTCTCTCACTCTCTTCCTCTTGCACATACACACACACGATGGGCTTCTTTCAGTTTCCATCTGCCAAATCCACTCACAAGGCTTTGGTCAGCTTGTAGCTACAGTAGGAGATACTTGCCCAAGGTGCCATGCAGCGGGACTGAACCTGTTGTTGACTTAAGCTAACATTTGTGGTGGCCATCTGGAAACATGAGAATGTGAAGAGACAGCCATCTTAATTATATCATCAGAATAGAACAAGTTGATTAAAAAAATTGAAATGTGGGTAGAGGATAGCATTTCGTTTTTGGTTAGAACTTCTTTGACTGCAGTAAGTGGCTGAATATACCATGGCATTAAAGAAACCAAGCTGTGACGCGGTTCAGGTGTGACGGAAGTGCAAGGGGCTTTATAGAAGCCTTCAACTCTACCTTGTTACTTTGATACAAGTTGGTCACCTTTCCTTTTAACTATATTGCCTAAATTCTCTATGGAGTTCAGGTGAAGCAAGGTACTTGACCAGGGAAGCACAAATTACCAATGGCTTGTGAGTAGAAGTCAGTAGAAGGATACTGTGTTGAAGCCCTTCACTTGTGTCTTTTGCAGACGTTTGTTGTTGAAGAATGTAAAAATGTAAACATTAGCAAGAAAAAGGAAAGAAACAAGTGCTGTTCAAAGTCCCTTACTATATTTGTTCTGCTCTGAGTTACACACACTCCCTTGTTACTTTTGTCATCAGAAGTGCATTAAAGCCTATTGTTATTATTCACCAATTGTGATATAAAATGACAGAGATGTGTCAGGTGTGGGGGGAAAGTTTTGGGGGAAGTGAAAAAATCTTTATTTTCTCTCATGCTTTTTTTTTTTTCTGTTGTAGGAAGAAAGCAACTCATCAGCAACTTGTGAAGATCACAAGAAATGCTGCCAAGATAAATATATTTATTTTCCAGACAGAAATAATGGTGCAACTATAAATAAAACAGTAACTCCCAAGGGTTCTACAAAGGACCCCACACTTTCTGATAGAATCAACAAAGAACTCGTTAAGGTAATTATTATTCTAGAGTACAAATTAGTATACAGTAAATTCTTAGATATTTTATTAGACTGGAGTTCAAAGTGGGTCACAGACCTAAAGCCCCAAACCTTTGTCCTCCTGCACAGATCTTGGCAGTGCCGAACAGCCTTCTCCATTAAAACCACAATTGCACCAGCTTGTTCAAGCGTTTTTAGCATTTCAGATCTGCAGCTAAATACTGTTCTGAATCTTGCTGCTGGGCTAAGTGAAGCTGTCAACAACTTGGACAATCTCATCCACAACAGAAACAGAAACAAATTCTTTTGGTGCTAGGATGCTTAACAGTATTATAGGTTGCCATTAGTTAGATTTTGTATCCAACCAACGACCCTCCTCACAAATTGGGATGTGACCTGTTATTTGTATGAATAAGGACCCCCAGCTCAGACTGTTTGGCCATGTTGTTTGATTTTCCAAGTTAAACCCTGCTTACCGTTTCCTCTTCACTGAAGATCTGGCTGGGTTTGATGACTTGTGGTGGTCAACCACATACCACATGGTCATGGCAGATGAGGAGATAAAGAGATAAATAGTGGTGATGAGCTGTCCAGGTGGCACCTCAGGTAGGAGGGGGGAGGAGGAGGAGTAGTGGGGTAGACAGCAGGAGTGGAGTAGGGAGGTAGACAGGTGTAGTGCATGAGGAGAGATAATCTGATGGTTCAGTGTGGGGGGATGGATGGGAGGCCACTGTAATATGTGGGTACATACCCCTATGTATATATTCGGAGTATGTGTATAAATTTTATTGTTTTGCACTTTGAAAGGTACCTGACAGTGTCACCGATGAAAAACTGGGTTTCGATGAGAAAAACACTTCCAAGGATAAATGTCCAAAAACTGAAGAAGAATGCAATATTTTGGCTCCCAATGGCTACATATCAGACTCCCCAAATGGAAGAATTGAAGTCAAAAGCAACTTTCATTCTACATTATCTGAAGATTGTGGCCAATTTTCTTTGAGTCAGGAAAAAAAATTTGTGTGTAAGGTAAATGGTTTCTCTTTTTCTTATTCCATCTGTTTGTTTTTTTTTTGTCCAAGAATTTCGATGGCTGGAGAATTAGACAAGTTAAAGATGTATCAACGAATACAAGTTTCAGTCATAGAATTTGGTTAATTCTTCTTGGATAACTCAATATTCCATATAAATATAAACAGTTCCAGCAATTAGAACTGACTGAAAGTCAGCTTCTGTTGCAGAATTTAAGAATTTAAGACATCTGTGGTTTTGGTAAGCTGCTTCTACAGCTACAGTGCTAGAATGCCGTCAACAAAAGGGTTTCTTGCTCAACCGGATAGAAATAGCAGTCAAGTGTCCCTAAGTCACTCTCTACTGTGTTAAATAAAGACAGACATATTAAATAATGTAGCCCTCCACAGCTTTCAAAAGATGAGAAGGTCATGGTTGGAATCACCTTGATTATAGGTCTTTGACAAAAACAATAAGATTTGCTACAAAACAAACCTATTTCTCATCTATCGACAGTTTCATTATACTGTTGCTCTCCACTCTCCATCTTTTAATGTATTCTTCCCCCATCACTTCCTCCTCTTCCCTACCCCACTCTTATTTTCCTTGCAACCCCCCCCCCCCGAACCTGGGACTCACCTCCATCCATGTTCTCCTCATCTCTCCTGTCTGTCCCTCTCACAACCCCCCACCCATCCTTGATTCTCTCTTTACTCCCCTCCTTGTACCCTGACACCTCATCTCCATCATCCTTTCTCCCTTTCCTGCTTGATTACCCATCTCTCTCCTCCTCTACAGCAACACATCATCTGTTCCAGCCTCTCGTTCCTACTTCAGCCTCTCTACACCTGGCAGAAAACCACCTCCCTCACTCCTGCCCCTCCACTTTGTCAAAGACTCTTAATCTTGTGAGTTGCTTGGGTGACCCCACTCATGTTGGTGTCATGGAAAAGGCCCCTAGTACACTGTAAAGTGGTTTGCATTAGGAAGGGCATCAGGCTACAGAAACTGTGCCAAGGTAGACCCTGGAGACGGCCATAGTCAGCTGCTGTCCAACTGTCCAACCCATGCCAGCATGGAACATGGACATTACATGATGACGATGGCGACCACGAACATCTCTTTTCTGTGTTTTAGGGGTGGGTGGGGGTGAGGGTGGATTATTTTCTTTCTATTTATAGAATGTCTCCTTTTAGATATTGGCATCTAGCAAGGAGTTCTAAGTATTTCTTTATTGCAATATTCCTTTATTTGTCTGTGTTGTTCCCTAAACCTCCAGTCAGTTTCCTAATTTCTCACTTTTCTGTTTTACAGTCAAAAATACACGAAGCAACCTTGGTGAACACAGAAGCCAGTGAGACTCTATCGGAGAGTGTGTCGGAGACTAACATGTCTGAGTCGATGGACCATAAACTTGGTTTCACTTCAGAGGAATCCCTTGAAGGAAACTCAGACACCATGACTGCTGGTGTCAGCAGTACGAGTAAAACCACTACAAAACAGCAATGTCTGACACAAATGTGTGAAATGGCTGAGGTATGTCGAGAATCTGTAACCTGTGTCTCACATTCATACCCCCCCTCCTCCCTGGCATCTGTACACACGCACACACACATAACCCTGCCAAAACTATCAATTTTGTGGTGACCTCACTTGAACACACACACACATGTATGCATATGATGATGATATACATATATATATATATATATATATATATATATATATATATATATATATATATATATATATATATATATATATATATATATATATATGTATATATATATATATGTATGTATGTATAGATATTGTAGGTGCAGGCATGTGCCAGTGCTCCCAAACTGATTTGGCATGGTTTCTATGGCTGGATGCCATTCCTAATGCCAACCACTCTGAGAGTGTAACAGGTACTTTTTATGTGCCACCAGCATGGGTGCTAGTTATGAAACACAGGCACTGGCCACATCTATGATATCACTTGGCTTGAGAGGTCTTCTCAAGCACAGCTACCAAAGGTCTCGGTCACTTGGCATTGCCTTCATGAGGCCCAAAGTTCAAAGGTTGCATTTTATGTGAAAACATTGTCAAACTCCTTCCCAAAACCCAATCTTCTTCTTCTTCACAACCAACAAATACTTTCTTTCCTGTTTAGTTGTTAGCAGATGTGTGGGTGTGGATGTATGTATCAGTAACATCATCCCCAAGATACAGCTGGTATTAGGATGGCAATGTTAAACTTTGCACTTATATATGTGTGTATTTGCATATGTCTATTTATGTGTGTGTGTGTGTGTGTGTGTTTGTATGTATCGTCATCCTCCTCATCATTTAATGCCCTCCCTCCATGCTGGCATGGGTTGGACAGTTTGACAGGGGCTGGCCAGGCAGGAGCCTGCACCGAGCCCTGCTGCCGGCTTTGATATGGTCTCTATGGCTGGATGCTCTTCTTCATGCCAACCATTTCACTGGGTGCCACAGGGGCTGCGTTTGTTTTTGTGGCACCGGCAGCAGTGACGCCACCAAATAACTTGACACCCCTGCCCGAAGGGTGAGAAGTGTTGAGGGTCAGGGTTTGAGTCAGGTGAGGAGAAGTTAGGATA
>NC_068982.1:191348065-191354924 GCF_001194135.2 Octopus bimaculoides | reverse complement strand
GGGGGGGGGGGAAGATGTGATTGGTGGTGAGGGGGGAAAGGTGTATATAAGTAGAACCGAAGAGTGGATAGGGTGAGTGGGTGGGTAAGTTCATGAGACTGTGAAAGGAGAGTTGGAGATGGAGGGGACGTGAGCGGACACAAGTTGAAGTGGGGGTGGTGGTGTTAAGGGGATAATGTGGGGAAGTGATTCAATAGGGACATGTTGTGTGCAGGTAGGTTTGAAGGGAGGGTGAAAGATAGAGAGGAAGGAGGAACAACAAATGTGGGAGGGGGGGGAGGAGGCAGTGTTAGATGTTAGAAAGATGGGTTGTAAGGAAGAGGTTTGTCAGGGACCAGTTGTGTGCAGGCATTGGGGGACGGACATAAAGGGCCTGCTTTTATGGCCTCTAGTTCCTTTGGCCCTTTATCATCTCCTCTGCAACACTCAACATCAGAAGATCAGTTCCCACCATTTTGTCCCTTGTTTTCCCCTTCCAGAATTAGAGATCATCACCTCTCTATGCAGCCGTCCTCATCCCTACGCATCCCGTGGCCTTTCTACTGGAGTCTTCTCTCTTGCACATTACATTTCGTACCTCTTACACCCAATTTTGCTCAATAATAATAATAATAATGATATTCATACAATCCTGAATATTGAATATTTCAGAAATAATAGTTGAAATTAGTTTTTTTTTTTTTCATTATTTTATTTTATTTTCTGTTTCAGAAGAACAAAGTATTCCAAGTGAGATTAAAAAAGTCAGAATCTGGAAATTATGGTTTCAGTCTGGTGCCAGCTTTCCACCACAATAACTATAGCAGACTTTTTATTAAAGCAATATCAGAAAATGGTGCAGCAGCACAAGATGGAAATCTTCGTGTTGGTGACTACCTTTTGCAGGTATTTCTTCCTCCGTCTTTAGAAGTAATACAAAGACTGTGTCATCATTACAAACACATACCGTCATCATTGTTGTTGTCATCACCACCTCCACCATTTTCCATTTGGAAGCTATTACTTCTTAATGTAAACATATCTTGTCAATGTCTTTGTTACAATAGCACCAGAAGTCCCAAGTCATCTCCACATGGGTGGTTTGGGCTGTCCATGTCCACTCTAATTCCATGCAAACCCTCATCTTTCTACAATTTGGCTGAACTACATCTTGGGGTTTTTCTTTACCTTTTCAAGTTAATCAAAGAAGACAAGATCAAGGCCCCTGGCTGGTCAGACTGTGAGATCAACTTGCATTTTGTAAGAATAGCAGCCTTGAGTGAGGCAACTCTATATCCTTGCAGCTGAAAGACCAGAGCAGAACAAGTTTCTGGCTATTGTCATCATTTAACATTTGTAGTCCATCCTGGCATGGCTGGACGGTTTGACCAGAGCTGGCGAGCTGGAGAGCGGCATCACGTTCCAGCCTGATTTGGCAGGGTTTCTATGGCTGGGTGCCCTTCTTAACACCAACCACTTTACAGTGTGTGCTGGGTGCTTTTATGTGGCTTCGGTACAGGTGCTTTTCATGTGGCACTGGCACAGGACTCTTGCAAGCCAATCCTCTACACCAGGGAGAGCAGCCTTAATATTTCTACTGTGGAATATGGGTCTTCTTGAGTACAGCAAGACACCAGGTATCTTGGTCCTTTGCCATCTTGTCTGAAAGGCTCAATGCCTTGAGATTGGCCTTCAGTTTTTGATCTCCAACTTAATGTAGAGCTTGTATTATAACACAAACTACTGCATTTTTTACATTGGAGCCATGGTGCATAAAAGCACCAACCCACTGGCCATTTGTGGCACCAGTGCCTGAATAGACAGACACTGACATTCTACATGTTGTCCATGGGAGATTTGACTGTTATGCTACTACTGGACTTCTATCCCTGAGGAACCCACAGCAGGATGAAATGACGTGATCTGGCAACTCTAGCAGACAGTTCTCATCAGTCAACAATATAATTACAAGTCCTTAGGAAAGATCCTCTCAAAGCAAATCATGCAGTATTCTCTTTTCTAATCCAACCTCCACATTAAGATGGAAATCAAGATTATTTTTTGGTGTTAATACTGCTTCTGTTGCTATTATTCTATAAAAACATCATTATTATTATTATTATTATCATCATCTAAATTTGGTTCTGTTCTCTGTTCTATTTATTAACGACAGGTTAATGGTATATGTGTGATAGGGTTTAATGTGAAAAAAGTTGTCAGTCTTCTGAAGAAACAGTCTGCTGCTACACTCACCTTAACGGTGCATAGGTAAGTCAGTTATATTTGGGCTGGTTTAGCTGCCAAGTAAGCTTTCTCATCCAACAGATAAAACTATGATGAAAGACGTTCCAGCCGTGATCATCCTGTCTTCTATCTGTACATTTAAAAACAGTGGACGACTATTTCTAGCAGACTGAGTTACTCCATAGAGGTTCTCATTGGTTTTCGCTGCTACGTTTATCATTTATGAGCTGCTGCATATAAGCTGGTGGGATTTGAACTTGCAATATAAAGGGACATAAATAATTGTACAAACCATTTAGTCAGGCATTCCACCATTTCTGCCTCCAGCTGTTCTACAGCAACAATCATTATCGTCATCATCTGTCCCTGTTCTATACTGGCAGAGGCTGGTCATTATCACCAGAACCCTTTGAGATTGGGAGTAACTCCACCCCTACACTGGTGTCCAAATCTGTCATTTGGTTTGCTTGTTTCTACAACTGGATGCTTTTCCTATCACCAACCATGTTATTGACAATCTCAACTGGGTAATAATAGTAATAAGGATCCTTTCTGTTATAGGCACAAGACCTGAGAATTACTTTGACCCTAGTGTCCTACTGGTACTTATCAACCCTGAAAGGCTCCTTAATAATAATAATAATGATAGTTTCAAATTTTGGCACAAGGTCAGCAAGTTCTGGGTAGGGGATAAGTCAATGACATCAACCCCGGTGTATGACTGGTACTTATTTTATCACCCCACCCCCTCCCAAGGGCAAATAATAGTGCCTACCTCTGTTATTCTATGTGTGGATGTTGTAATTCTAAAGATTGCTTCAAATCAATATTTATCTGAATATTCCACTATTTAATGAGGAATCTTTTACAATATAATGGTTACCCATTCTTTTAGAAAACTCTAGAAAAATGGTCATTGAATGACGATAATGGTATCTTCATCATGCTTTTTTTTTTAAAGAAATTAATTTTAAAAATAGAAAAAATACATTTATGTTTGTTTATCTTCATATCTTTTATTATTTTGTAAATTCTGTGTTTTAGATCGAAGTGTAGTGAAGACTGTTACCTGAAAGAATTGGTAAAACCTGTGAAAAACACACCTGTGGAATCTTCTTCCAATATTGGTAACTGTTCCTCTGATGATAAAACAGAAGTTCTACAAGAAAATCTAAATGTGAATCCCAGACAACAATGCCTGGGTTCATTAAAGAATGGATGTCAAATCAATCATCAGAATACCATTAAAGACCAGTTGGATAAACTGACAGATGATTTGAACTGGTTGTGGCAGATACCACTGGTCAAAGTAGCTCAGAGAGTGGACAGTAAAGTGTTGCTGGAAACACAAATTTATTTGATTGAAGCTTTGGAAAACAACAATTATAAAACTGAGTTCCAGGTAAGTTGTGGATGAGATTTATTTTAGAATATTTGTGTGTGTGTGTGCCCACCTGCCTGCCTGTCTCCCTATAAGTCCTCTAACCACCTCTGCCCCTTAATTTGCCATTTTGTTTCCTCTACCCACTTATTGAATCTCCATTTCATAGTCTTACTCTGGTGGTTGGTTTGCACTATCAACAGTTTAGTGTCATTTCTAACAACTGACAGATGTGAATCCCTCCACTGTTCATCTCAATCGTTCTCAGCCACAGTCCATAGAATCCTTGAGGGTCCATAGAAGATTTTGGTAAAATTTATCTGCAATAAATTGGTTCTACTTCTAAAGTACACAGAATATTTTTAACAGTTTTTTTTTTATACAATTCTCAATAATATTTAATTCTGAAAATATATTGATAGGATTTTTAAAACATTGAATGGTTATGAGGGTCCAGCTGAGTAAATAGGAATAAAAGGGTGTCCATAGATAACAAAAAAAAAGGGGTTGAGAACCACTGATGTTAACCCTTTCATGACCAACCTGGCTGAAACTGGCTCTGGCTACAAATGTTTTGTTTCCATAAGTTTTTAATTAAAATCTTCCACCAAATCTTAGTCGCAATTTATGTTCCTTACACTAGCTTAATGATAACTAAGTTAGTTTACTAAATTCTTTGTTATATTTAAAATAATTGAAAGAAACACAGAGCATCTGAACAGAAATATGGTAACAAAAGGGTTAAAATATATAACAGAGAAACAATTCTTAACCCTTTCGTTACCATCCTGGCTGAAACCAGCTTTGGCTCTGTAATACAAATGTCTTGTTTTCATAAGTTTTGAATTAGAATCTTCCACCAAACCTTAGTCACAATTTATGTTCTTAACACTAGCTTAATGTTAACTAAGTTATTTTACTAAATTCTTTGTTATATTTAAAGTAAGTGAAAGAAACACAGAACATCTGAACAGAAATCCAGTAACAAAAGGGTTAAAAGACACTTTGTCATTGAAATATCTAGTGGACAGACATTCTAAGAACTCAGTTGGTTAAAATTCTTGGTGAGATCAAAATAAAAACGATCTCAGAAGAGAATTTGTAAAGTTTCTGTTTGCTGTATTTCTTGAGGTTATTCATTTATGATGTTCCATACCAGTAATTACTTGGCCAACAATACAGAGCTGTGTGGGTTGGTAAAACATCTACTCAGGTATTTCAAATGATCACATTAGATTCATGAACACCTGTGAAATGTTTATCAGAGAATATTAAACAACAAAACCATTCCAAAGCAGATAGTGGAACTTGGCACGGTCAGAAGTTCCTATTGAATTATCCAAACTTTGCCAACATTGAAAATAGATGTTAAGTGCAGTTGCTGATGATGATGATGATAATGATGACAAACAACAACAATATTTTTACAAGATGTAAATTATAAAATAGTTTATCTTTTCTTGAATTTAAAAGCATTTTTTACAAGAAACAACTGTGTATAATTAAATTGCTGAATTGTTCGTTAGCCATTCTGTAATGAACTGTTGTCATTTTTGTTCTTGCAGTCCTTGAAACAAGTTAAACCTTCCAACAGCGCTTCCAAAGTTGCTCACTTAGAACAGAACCAAAGTAAAAATCGATTCCACAATATTGTACCATGTAAGTACTGGTGGTGGTGGTTACACAGTGTGTGTGTGCAGTTAAAAGTCGAGCAGGATTTAGCTCTCGGTCCTCTTCTGTTTACCATAGTCCTCTAGGCCATAACAGTGGAGTGTGAGACTGGATACCTGTGAGAACTTCATTGTGCTGATCTCGTTCCTATACCTGAATCTGCAGTACTATTAGAGAAAGAATTTTAGGCATGGAAACAAAACTTGGAACAAAGTGTTAACATAGCAAAGAACAGAGTCTTCATAAGAAGGGAAAATGGCAGAACCCTGCTATCATTGAAGAAATTGCCTTGGTTGATGTGTAGCAACTTCTCAGAAATATCCCCAGAAGGGATTCTTCTGGGCAGTTTCTGTTACCTAGGTAACCTAATTAGCAATAGTTGAGGATATTCTGAAAGTAGCCAGAAGCTGGAGGATATTTAGACAGCTTCTCTGTTGGTAACAAAAGCTTTCTCTTAGACTGTGTGATGCTTGTATGTGAACAGCAGTGATAGGTGTTTTAGAGAACCAAGATGTATAGTTCTTTGAAATAAACATTTGTTATTGAGTCCCAACTCAATCCTCATCAGTGTATCTGCAACAGTTTTTGAACGTTAAATTCTTGAATAATCTGAAATACTTAACAGATTTTTGTATAAAGATTTTCCTTGTTTTCTTGACTGTAGATGATAAGTGCCGTGTAATATTGTCTGGTTCTTCCAAATATATCAATGCCAGTCATGTCGATATTGATGTTTCTACCAGCGTACTGAAATATGTTGCTTGCCAAACGCCACTTCGTCATACAGTTTCTGATTTCTGGAGAATGGTCTGGGAAAAGCAGGCTTGTATGATAATAACCATGAACCATGAGGTTGAATTTGGTGCTAAGAATGGGTTTCAAAAGTGGTTAGATTCAGAGAATAAATCACTTAATAAGGCGCAGTAAGAACTGTTTCTGAATTTCTGAACTTTTAGTAAGACGATTCTTTGGTGATGGGTCTGGTACTGGTTTTGGTGAACCTTCCATATTTTGAAATTTTAATTTTACATGTTGCATTAGATTTGGCTTTTGGTTTATTTTACTTTGCTACAACACACACCATAAGTGCAGGAATGGCCATGTGGTTAAGAAGTTTGCTTCACAACCACATGGTCTCAGGTTCAGTTCCATAGCATAGCACCTTGGATGTCTTCTGTTCCAGGTCAGCCAAAACTTTATAAGTGAATTTGCAAAAACTGAAAGCAGCTTGTGTATATATGAGTTTGTGCGTGTGTATTTCCTTGTCTTGCCATTGTGCACTGAGTGTAAACAAAGTCACTGTTTGAAAAACACCTTTTTGAGCGTGGCTGTTGCCAGTGCCGTGTGACTGGCCCTCGTGCCGGTAGCATGTAAAAGCACCCCCTACACTCTCGGAGTGGTTGGTGTTAGGAAGGGCATCCAGCTGTAGAAACACTGCCAGATCAAATTGGAGCCTGGTGCAGCCTGCTGGCTTGCCAGACCCCAGTCGAACCGTCCAACCCATGCCAGCATGGAAAGCAGACGTTAAATGACAACGATGATGATATATATATGTGTGTGTATATCTGTGTGTGTATATATATA
>NC_068982.1:191344170-191346413 GCF_001194135.2 Octopus bimaculoides | reverse complement strand
TATATATATATATATATATATATATATATATATATCTCCTGAGTACTTTGCCTGTTTGTAAATATAAATTTATATATATAACCTCCCCCCCCACACACACACACAGATATATGTGTTTTCCTTCCTCCTCTCCCCTGACATTATTCTTCCCTTCAATTCCCTCTACTTCCCACCCCAACACCATCCTCTCAGAACAAATGTTCTTTTTACCATCGTGGTATGTTCTTGCAATCTACAAGGCAACCCTCAACAGTGTCGGTGCCACAAAACCCACCCACTGCACTCTGGTAACCAGTGATGGCTCAGGGCTTGAGAAGGCTCTTTAGCCTTACTAACAACAAAATAACATCAGTAGCACCGGTGCCAGGTAAATATGCTTGCAGTCTGCAGGTAGATGCAAAATGAAGCTACATATTGCACTGGTGCCAGCTAAATCAACTCTTAGCTCATACAAAATGTGGGTTTGCATTATTTTAGACATACTACATTTCACACACACACACCAGTAGAGGCACCATTCTAATATGTGTACTTGTGTATGTATGTGTGTGTAAGTTTGAATCAGTTCTTCCAATAAGGACTTGAACTGCAACAACCCTTCTAACCCATGCCAGCATGGAAATTTGATGTAAAGTGATGACAATGATATGTGTTCATTAATTGTTTTGCTGGTTCCAGTCATTTGACTGTGGCCATGCTGTAGCAACACATTCTTGATCTTTTGTACTGGGATTATATTGACCTTCGTATTATTTTCAAATTGCTAACTTACACAAACACAGACAATGGCACCGCTACATTAGAAGACAATTCCTTCGGGTGCTGCTGCTGAGAAAGAACTGTTTTCCTGAATTTTCTGCCGAACTCTCAATCAATTGGGTTAACATTTAATGGTGCTGGCACTGTTTTCTTTCTTTCTTGTATTTTAAAGATTTCATTAAATATGTGATTTTGAATTTACACACACACACAATCTTTATACAGTATTTAAGTTAAAAATTTACTACCTAAGTTTCATGGTCAGACTGTGGTTTGAACTCATATCAAAGACACTTTTATATGATTATACATTCTTCAGGCAGAACCAGAATAACTATTCCTGGTTTTGTCTGAAGAATATAAGGTCATGTGGCATTGTTCTCCATGTGAGGTCAAGCCACAGCCTGACCATGGAACTTAAGCAGCAAATTATGTCTAAAGTACCATATAAAGAACCTAATCTGCCATTGTATCATGGCTATTGATTTCTTTACTTGTTGACCATTTACCCAATGTGTGTGTGTGTGTGTGTGTTACATAACTACTTGAAAAACGCGTATTAAATGCATTCAAAATATCATTTGGTTGTCTTTATTACACACACACACAAATATCTATTGAGGTGCTTGTCAGGTTGTTACCATGGAAACTCAACATATTGTAGTTTGTTTCTTGGTGAAGTATTTGCCATAGACCTTAAGATTTGTCTCTTGTTGCAGGTACCATATCAAGATCATTGAGAAGTACAGTCACCCACACTTTGATATTCAAAAGTTGACCATCTCAGACACAAATGGAACCACCAAAGACCATCAAATAATTCATTTGGTTTACAGATGTTGGCCTTACAACATTAACGACTTGGATATTGATTCATTCCTGCAGGTTAGTAATGGGCTCGTTACTTGATCCTTGGTCAATCCTGATTTGGCACGCTTAGAATCGAAACTATTCTAGCCATGACCACCCTGTCTTATTCCACACTTAAGTGTATCTCAGGTGATATAATTGAAAGTATTCTTTCTTTTTTAGAACACTAGATAACTTGAGGGTGATTTTAGTTATTATTTCCAGTAACTGACCAGTTTGATGGTCCCTTTATGGGTGTGTAATCCATTCATGGATTTTTTGCAGAGTAATTATGTATCAAAACAGTAGATTGGAAACATTTTTGTTATTTATTCACCATTACACATGTTTCGTTTACTAATAAGAGTTACCAAGTTGTACATGTAGGATAAACATCTAAGATATTCCTTGTTAGAAATTCTTCAGACAGAATCAAATAATACAAAACCCACATTTGGATGAAGTGTTTATATAGAGTTAGTAATCAGGAGTCCTTTAGACAGTTGGCGGAGAGAATAAAGAGCCAAACTAATAATATACAAAAGAGAGGGAGAGAGTATATATATATATATATATATACATATATATACATATACATATATATATATATATATATATATATATATATATATATA